>NC_086319.1:346082546-346367546 GCF_036172605.1 Pelobates fuscus
AAAACGATTGAACATGTCTAGTGCTTTATATTATTTATTTATTTTTACAAACAAAAGCAACCTCTGTTTTTTTTAACAAACTCATGAACATTAGATTAAAATTGTTACTTTGACCTGTTTTTTTTATTTTTCAAGGACATTTTAACAATAAAAAGGCAGATAAAACGAAAATCAGTTTTAAAACCACATGGACAACACATAGAGAACTGTAAATATGTGACTAAATAAAACTTCCCAGCTAGCAATACAAATGAATTCCCAGATGATATATTACATTTTACAGATTATAAATCTGCTGGAAATATTTTATATGTGTACAGAAAAAGAAATTGATTTCTGACGACAGTCTTTTTGGTTCGTGGAAGCAGTCTCTGTGTCTGCTGGAGCAAACCCAAGATGTGTGAAGTGCTTATGAAACACAAAACAATCAAATATATACCGATATGTGCAGTATGTTATTGTGGTCCGCTGCTATATGTTTTATGTGCTATTCCCCAAAAACACATAAAATTCAGTAACCCACAAATACTACTGGGCTTCTGGGTCTGTTTGGCTAAATGGGCTTCACTCCCTTCAGGGAATGAAACAAGGATTTTATTGCCTCTTTTGATAATCCTATGATATAGTCTCAGAAGAGAGAATATATATATTGTTTATAGAACAAAAATATATCAGAGTAGCAATATACACACAGGGGCTGAGCCCATGCAATAGGTCTGTTGATGAGCTTTATGTGGATTAGGTCCATACCACATCTCCACAAAATCCAGGAACAAGATGGCCAGGTGTATGAATTTGCATACACTTTATTAAGCAAACAGATAAAACAAATAAAAATATAACAATTTAAAATAAATACAACATCCTGAAACGCATTTCGCCGATATGGCCTCTTCTTATCAGTGCTAAATGCACATAGCTGCCATCCCTATCATTTTCCCTATTATTTTCAGGGTTACGCAGCATTCCAAACCTCTCACGCTACATTCATGCCCAATGTTCAGAATGCTGAGTTACTTCCAGTGTATGTTTCGCTAACTACGGAGTTATGTCACTTCCTGTATATTGTCCACCGTCTCTTTGTTTGCATTCCACAGCTCGGATTGAGCATCTTTATTTCTCTATCTTTCTAAATCCAGAAGCATCGTGTTATTTTCTCTGCCTTCCACCATTTGCGTTCTGCCTACTGATCTTCGTATGAATCATGACGTTTGGTTTCCATATTGCAAATGTATCAGTTCAATGAATTAAGAGGTATCATCCTAATACACCTAAAAAAAATAAAAATGCCATAATAATGGTTTTAAAATGTAATTTTATGAAATTATTTAATATTTAAGGATAGGTTTAAAAAATAATAATAATAATAATAATAATATTATAAATAAATAATTTATAGTTTATAAATAAATATAATAAGATATATAAGGAATCAAGGTAATATATACAGTTTATATTTTATTAATATTGTTATATAAATGAATTTAATTAGAATAGGACTACTTTATTATTTGATAAACCTAGGGTTAAAATCACTATTCTTAATTACCTTTTTATTTCACACTGTGTCTGCTAGGGCTTGCAAAATTGAATGTATTAGCATTGGAACAGATGATAAGAAGCATACATAGAAATTAGTAAAAAAAAATAACAAAAATGATACAATTAGTCAACAGTAACTATTATGAAAAAATAATAACTAGATACATAGCAAATATGATAACATTAAAAATATCATCTCCATAGTGGCTGTGTACTGTTGCAACGTGCAAACTCTGCAATTTGGTTGAATTTTAAACCTCATCCACTACATTTTCAGCATACAATGGTATGCACATGTATGCCAAGGACCCTTCCCCAGATGGTTCTCCTGCTCGTTTCCACAGCAATATCAACACCTGCTGCAAGAGGTACATTAGTTATTTCTATAAAAATCATACATTCTGTATAGTATGTTTGGATAATTTTAAGAATACAAGTGGAATATTTCTTCCAGCATTAAAATATATTGCAGAGCAAGACAGATAATATGCAAAACTTATGCATCATATGCAGTTATGTAACCCCTGCTTTGATTGCTAATTTTAAGGTCCTGTCCCATCATCCTGACTTAGTTCCCTGACGTCATACTCTCTGGGACACGATGGGAACTGTCCCCAACCAGCAAAGTACAAGCACATCATAAGACACACTTGCTCTATGTTCAGGCCATTCACGCCAGACTGACCTGCCCTTTAAGAGTCAATAATGCGCAGTTATATATATTTATCTACATTGAATGATGACAATCAATCATTATGTGTGGGTAACACTGAGGGGGGAGTCACTCCTAAATATAGAGTGTCTGGCCTAAGGAAAGTACTGATAGAATAAAATTCTAGAACAAGGGTGTCCAATAGGTAGACCCCTAGATGTTGTAAAACCTCAAATCCAATGATGCTTTGCATACCTTTAGAATGGTTTTAGAATGACAAAGCATCATGGAAGCTGTTCTAGAATTTGTTTTGAGTATTTCCAAAAATTGTTTTAACCCCTTAAGGACCAAACTTCTGGAATAAAAGGGAATCATTAAATTTCACACATGTCATGTGTCCTTAAGGGGTTAATCTGATCCATGCAATGCCAGAAAACCTTACCAGCATGTAAATGGTTAACTGCACAATGGAAGCAAAGCTGAAAGAACATTCTGTATAAAGTAAATTTCAACTGCTGTAATATATAACACAGCAAAATATATTGACAAGATTTTTCAGGGAGATTTTTAGAAGAAAACGAATCACAGAACATATGCTTAATGGCGCTGGAAGCTTCTTTTCCTTCTCCGTTGTTTTTCAGACTGCAAATTAGCTAGTATTGGAAAACCATTAAAGAAACTAAATTTCAGAGTAAAAAAGGGTGGTTTGGGAAAAGTCATCATTTTTGTTTTAAGTTTTAACAGTATGCGTATTTCTCTTAAAGGGAACTGTCATTCTTCTGATTGCTTCCATTGTGTTTTTGGCCCATCAAAAATTAAGCACTTACTATCTAAAAAGAGGCGTTTTAGGACTTTTCTACTAAATAAGAGACTTTACTTTGATAGATGTGGATACGTGTTAGCGCTGGGTCGTTTAGCTACTAATAGAGCAACAGGTTAAAGTTCAGCTGGAGTTGTCTCTTTGTTGTGCTGTTCTTTTTAGCTTTGTTTAATATTTATGCAATTTGAATGTAAAAATAGAAAATAGTTTATCTTTGCATTCACTTGATTAATGGCACTCAAGGCACAAATAGAACATCTAATTCAGTTCCCTAGATCAAATCTTTTAGTTTACCTCTTGTCCTATTATCTGATGAAGTTCTTGAAATGTGAAATGTATTATTGATGATCTTATGCTATAGGCAGAGGCATACCTAAGGTGCATGGCACCTGGGGGGATTTTGCCCCACTCCTCGAACTTTAGAATTTAATTTCTGTGTGTCTCACTCTGCACCCCACCCCTATGCTTAGGAAAATTAGATTCACATCTATATGCATGACAATTCATATTCACGCAATCACTTACATTCATATCCATACACACAGACTCAAATAAACACACAGACACATAAACGCATACAGTCTTATACACATACACACATTCATTAACACACTCATGCACACACATATTCATACACACACATTTTATTTCATTTTTTTTCTCCAAACTGAGGTCCAGCCAGCTTAACTTTTCTCACCTTAAATGAGGGTTGCAGTTTGACCTTGTCCATGGGGTCTAGTGGTTTGCAGCTGAGTTCACTCTCTATGAATTGATGCCCAGCTCCCTGTAGCTCTGTAGTGACCCTAGAAATGGGGTGATGCCACATCCAGGCTCCCAACATCGATAAAGGGTGTAAAAGGCACCCTGCTGTGCTGCACCCCCACCGGCAGTGTGCTGTCAGACAGGTGCCTACTTTGGCAAAAGGGGAGGTGCTTGGTTACCCCTCTGCCAACTTTCACCGCAGGTAAAGCGTCACTTGCTATTGGTTGTCTTGAGGGTTTTAACATAAACTGATGTTTCAGCATATACTCTGTGTTTGGATTGGAACGTACTTAAAAGGAAGCAAACTCTTTTTACAGAAGAGAAAAAAAGACAATGTGTCCAACATTCCATCTCTGATTTATTGATACCAAGATGAGCTGAAGGGAGTGTTGATCTAAGTTCCCAAGCAAACAGGAATGTTTGGAATTAATAATGTTCTAGGTTCTTGCGCTTGGGTTAAACAAAAAATGCGTGGGCCTCCTGGAATGACAATATTTTTCTTGTTTACAATGTGAAGCTTTGATTTGTGTAATTTACAGATTAGTAATTGTCAAGCTGTTAAAATCTAAAATGCGTTTGGTAGATCTCTAATTTACATCACCATTATTACATGTTTTTTTTTTTTTGTTTAAAAAATAACTATGACATTGTTAACTCCTGTCTTCATGAAAAATTATATATTTTTTCAAAAGAATTATTATTTTAGCATAGAAGTGATAATCTATTATGAACCTGTCATTACATCATGTTCGTGTATAAATTGCAGCCACAATAACAATGAGAACCTTAAATAGCTTTCTTTTCTCTTTCAAATAGATAGGTAAGTGTTCATTTTTCGAATTATTTTGAAAAATTACAAAAGATGCAAATGCCCAAGAGTATAATTCAAAAAGGAAGTTCAAGTACCCGAAAGCTATGCTACAGCAGTGAAACATATTTTGTAGAGTCATATCAAGATCAGTAGCAATGAAAAGAGGGAGCATGTGAGAATTACATACCATGGCTTCTTCATGATTCTTATGGTTAAGTCTCCAAAAAGGTCCATGTCCAACAAAGACACATTGAAAAACTTTCATCACCTCCACTTATAGCAATATTGCCTATAATGTACAGTGAAGTAGTCCAGCAGAAAAACTTCACCAAAGTAAGATTGTGAGGACCATCACATGATGGAGTGATGGCTGCAACTTCAAGTCCTATTTTTGTGTAAATATATATTTATTTGTTTGCTTCTTTTGGAGATGATAAATCCTATTTTCTAATCTCACATCAGAAATCTTCTGATCCTGACATTGCACACCCTCCTCTGGACAACACCATTGATCCTGGAAGAAAAAGAAATATCCAGGCACACCCGGGGTCAGGGGCGTATTAGCCGCGAGGCAAACAAGGCATTTGCCTTGGGCGGCATTTTCCAGGGGGCGGCAAAAAAAGCCGCCCCCAAATGCCAAAGGCAAATGTCTTGTTAGCCTTGCGGCTAACAGACATGCCGGCGGGCTGCTGGGCGGGCGGGCGGCCGGCGAGGGAGCACTTCCCCTGAGCTGTCTGCTCAGCTCCCTCGCCAGCCGCAGAGTGAGGCTGGGAGGCGGAGCCGGAATATGACGTCATATTCCGGCTCCCAGCCTCACTCTGAGGCGCGCGAGGGAGCTGAGCAGACAGCTCAGGGGAAGTGCTCCCTCGCCGGCCGGCCGGCCGGCCGGCCGCCCGCCATGCAGTGCCGCCCGATCGCCCAGCAGCCACTGGACCACCAGGGACGAAGAGACACCCCCCCTCCCCAGCATTCCCAAAGGTAAGGAGGCTGGGGGGGGGGGGGTTAAAAAAAAAAAAAAACGTGTTAAAAATAAATATAAAAAAAATATGTTAAAAATAAATTTAAAAAAAAAATGTGTTAAAAATAAATTAAAAAAAAAATTTGTTAAAAATAAATAAAACAAAAGTGTTAAAAATAAATAAAAAAAAAATGTGTTAAAAATGAATTAAAAAAAAATGTGTTAAAAATAAATTAAAAAAAAATGTGTTAATGTGGGTGGGTGAGTGTGTGTCTGTGTCTGTTAGTGTGTGTGTCTGTTAGTGTGTGTGTCTGTTAGTGTGTGTCTGTGTCTGTTAGTGTGTGTGTGTGTGTGTCTGTTAGTGTGTGTGTCTGTTAGTGTGTGTGTATGTTAGTGTGTGTGTCTGACTGTGTGTGTATGTTAGTTAGTGTGTGTGTCTGTTAGTGTTTCTGTCTGTTAGTGTTTGTGTCTGTGTCTGTTAGTGTGTGTGTCTGTGTCTGACTGTGTGTGTATGTTAGTGAGTGTGTATGTTAGTGAGTGTGTGTGTCTGCTAGTGAGTGTGTGTGTCTGCTAGTGAGTGAGTGTGTGTCTGTTAGTGAGTGTGTTTGTTACTGAGTGTGAGTGTGTCTGTTAGTGTGTGTGTGTGTTTCTGTTAGCTAGTGTATGCGTATCTGTCAGTGAATGTGTGTGTGTGTATTTAGTATGCGGGGCGGGGGGAAAGGTTGGGTGGGGGTGGCGCGGGAGGAGGGGGGGCGCGGGGGGAGGGGGGGCGCCTGAGTTTTGTCCTGCCTAGGGCAGCACAAAACCAGGATACACCACTGCCCGGGGTCTCTTCTAAAAGGCAGTATTTTTTATTTGAAACAAGGAAATTGAGACAATGTTTTGACTCCTCTCTGAGCCTTTATCAAGTCTTTTTAGTGTGTGCATTAAACCATCGATCCAATCAATCATATGTGTCCTTTATAACCACTGATGTTGCTGGTTACATTTATGTAGCAGGCAGGCTAGAGCCAATTATCAGAGTAAAAGAGGATGCTTCCATAGTAAAAATTGAAGTACTGAGGGGGATATGTGTATTAGGCCAAGAGCACCACAGTCTTTTTTAGCACAGAAAGTTCTTTGGTGAGTAAAAATGTCAATGGCAGGAGGCGATCAATGGAAACCAAACTTATCCAAGGTATGTGCACTGACGCTGTTGGTTTGAAGCATTTTATTAAAGACATTTCAGCTATATGTTTGCAGGAACATGCACATATACCTACTAGAATATTTCTGCATTCATCCATTATTGCTAAGCTCTACACGTATTCTGTGGTGAAACCGGAGTTTGATCATGGGGGTGATGGAAGACTTGTATTGTTTCTTGTTTCTCTTAATTACCACTAGTAGCTCATCTTAACTACCTCTACCTTTCTTTTACGTTCTCAGAACTTTACTCACTCTCACTTTTTCTTCCTGCTTCTTACTTCATCAACACACATTCTTCCTGCTTCAATCTTACTCGTTCTTACTGTTTCATGATAGATTCCTGCTTCAGTTTCCTTCAATTTCTTTCACTTTTTACCTCAGTATCCCTTTTTTCTCACTTACCCTTCCAATTTCGCACTATACTGTATGTTTAAAATGACATCCCGTATCACTCTAGAACATTCCTCTCCTTCAGGAAGAAGATCTCAGGTGATAGATTATGGATGGGGTAACACTCAAATAAATATCATATTGTGCAAAAAGTCACATCCGAACCAAAATGAATGAATTTCGGGATGTTCTGAAAACAAATCACAAACAAAAACTGACTGAATTGTTAAAAAAAAACAAAAAAAAACACACATTACGAAGCATCCGTAAAAGGTAGTGATTTGCTTACCATATATACTCCCATTCCACAATGTCCCATGTTGTCACTACAAACAATTAGATGAAATAATAACACGAAGCAATCACACAAAAACCCAGAGCTTAGGGAAAACGCAGGACATTCAACTTGTCTCATTGTGTTTATAAGCGTAAGTGCAACAATTATTTATAACAAATCTTTATTGACAATAAACCTAGTCCTTTCATCAATAACTGTTTGCTCTTATTAACAGATGTCTATTCAATGACTCCAAGCACTAGATGTGGAGCGTCTGTGAATGTTTCTAGGCAATCTGTAGCTTAGCTTATGGTGTATTGTTGCTGAAGAATCCAATTCTAGAAAACTTGTGTATGTCTGGTAATTTATAGAATAAATAAAGTGTCACAGAGTGACATGAAAGAATAGATAAACCACAAAAAAAAAATATAATTTGATTTTAGTTTTTCAGTTCAAACAAGTCTGGCTGTTTGTGGGATACATAAATCCAAATAGGGAATCAAAATAAGAAGGGAAGAGGAACTTCATATGGGCATATCTATATACCCGATCAATTCTGTTAGAACTGACAAAAACATTGACATTGGAAGAACTGACATTATAATGGCCAAATACAAAATAACATTAAGGGGTTTATTTAATAAAGTTTGATTACCCCAGCCTGGATTGCAAAAATTAATCAAGTACCATCTACGAAATATGGATATCAGAATCCAAACTTTGATCTCAAGCTTTGTCAATGTCCAGAATAAAAAGTTTCAAAATAATTTTGAACATAGCCCGATTTCAACTTGTCCGAATACAGTAAATGGCTACAATTTGGTAGCAGATCAGATCATACAAAGTGTATGCTAACAATCTGTAGTAATGCACTAGAACTGGATACTCTAATACAAGCTAATATAATAAAAAAATGGTTAACATCATATATATTCTGCAATGGGAGTATGGGCTGATTCCACAGGAGACTACATTTTACTCTAACAATTGAAACATAAAGGTTTAGGTTACGAAATGCATTGGCTATAATAAGTTTATAAATAATATGTATTAAGTAAACTTTATTTTTGATTTTTTTTAATATTTCGACCTTGTGCCCTCGGGCTACTTGTCTTGCTAGTATGCAGAAAAAGCAGGTACATTTTTTTTAACGAATGTGCCTTCAACCAGAGTGAATCTGGCCGAACAAACTGTTCAATAAACATGTGAACCCTGTGTTGTATATAAATGTATGTTGTACTGCATAAGATGTGCTCGTTAGATTGTAATCAAATTTCATCTCAATTTGCATTTAGTAAACACGAGAGATGCAAATTTGTCCATTGCATTCTATGGGAAGATTAGAAACTATGACGAAAGCTTCCATTTTCTAGCTATTTATTCTATTTCTTATGCTTTATGTCTGACTACATCATCTTCAAAGTGGGAGAAAAAGTGTAAAGCCATAATATCAGTGGTTTTGCGGAAAAAATAAATCTAATATATATAATACATTATTAAAATAAAACATACATAAAAAAGATGTGCAATAATGAGTGGAGCAAAGAAAAACACCAAATGTAGAGAGAATGAGGAAAAAAATGAAATACAAACTTTGTATTTTTATATGTAGGTTCCTCCAAATGATGTGGTTATATGTAAAGAAACAGAAAAAATATACAACATTTTGCAACATTTCAGTAATGAAGTGCTTTCAATATATGTAATAAAAATAACATAGATTTATTATCTGCTACATGCAGGGAAAAATAACATCAAAACAATTCAAATATAGAAATAATATCAGTACTAAATAAAAAAGGGTGGTTGGCCCCTTACTGAATCAGGTGGTGAGTTTAAACAGCTTATGCTGTAGCTCACTATCTTCGCTTTAGTGATAGGGTGGCAGGCAGGCTGCAGTATGCTTTCCGGGCTCGGTCGGTTTGCAGATCGGCTGGTCTATGTGTACCTCCGAAAATCAGCTCCGAGTTCCGTGCACAGCAAGCTCCTCCCCCTTACGTGACGTCAACGCGTTTCGCCGTATTGCGGCTTCCTCAGGACGTGTTCATAACCACCATGTTGGTTATGGGCATAAATAGGGCAAAGTCCTTCGTGATAGGTTACTTTTGGATTGCCCCAATTACAGTATAATGTTCATTAAAAACGATATAGTTCTAACTTAAATTATTCCTCCAATACAATTCATAACAAAAATAGCAATCAAAGATTATGTTCAATGGTATTAAACAAAGAAAATTATTAACATGAAAAAGCCTATTTTACAGTTCCTTCTGTAAACCGGTCTTTTCTCTTAAAGTGACCTCGTTCCATATAAAGTGCAAGTTGTAACATCTACTTAATCCACATAGAAAGATCAATATTTTATAAAAGTAGCATCAATAGAAATAGAATCTATAGGAAATGGCTATGTATGAAGAATATATATATATTATAATATTCAAACTTAAAAATGAATATCACATATAAGTTAAGTAATTTCAACATATTATTAAGTAATACTAATGCAAATAAATACAAAAATAAAAGCAACTTCTTTTAGTATATATAATTCCCACTTATTGTATAGAAAAAAGAGAGTTCAAAAGACATGGAGAGGTGGTGAATTTAACGAAAAAATAGGAAAGGCCGAAATGAAGTGGATTTTCGAATTAAACACTATGATTCCACACGGCCTAAACAATGATTTTGAAATATGCCATTTTTTAAAGTACCGTATATACTCGAGTATAAGCCGACCCGAATATAAGCCGAGGCCCCTAATTTTTCCCCAAAAAACTGGGAAAACTTATTGACTCGAGTATAAGACTAGGGTGGGAAATGCAGCAGCTACTGGTAAATTTCTAAATAAAATGATATCCTAAAAAAAATATATTAATTGAATATTTATTTACAGTGTGTGTATAATGAATGCAGTGTGTGCGTATGAGTGCAGCGTGTGTATGAGTGCAGCGTGTGTATGAGTGCAGCGTGTGTATGAGTGCAGCGTGTGTATGAGTGCAGCGTGTGTGTGTATGAGTGCAGCGTGTGTGTGTATGAGTGCAGTGTGTGTGTATGAGTGCAGTGTGTGTGTGTATGAATGCAGTGTGTGTGTGTATGAATGCAGTGTGTGTGTGTGTATGAATGCAGTGTGTGTGTGTATGAGTGCAGTGTGTGTATGAATGCAGTGTGTGTATGAATGCAGTGTATGAATGCAGTGTGTGCAGGGCCGGTGCAAGGATATTTGCCCCCCCCCCATATGTCCTGACCTCCCCTCCTCCTCCCTCAGTGGTCCTTACCTCCCCACCCCTGTGTTCCTTCACCCCCCTCCCCCAGTGGTCCTGACTCACCCCTCCCCTAGTGGTCCTTACCCTCCCCTCCCCTAGTGGTCCTTACTTCCCCCCCACCTCCCCTAGTGGTCCTTACTTCCCCCTCCCCTCCCCTAGTGGTCCTTATCCCCCCCTCCCTCCCATAGTGGTCCTTATCCCCCCCTCCCTCCCATAGTGGTCCTTATCCCCCTCCCTCCCATAGTGGTCCTTATCCCCCCCCCTCCCTCCCATAGTGGTCCTTATCCCCCCCTCCCTCCCATAGTGTTCCTTTTCTCCCCCCCTCCCTCCCATAGTGGTCCTTATCCCACCCCCCTCCCTCCGATAGTGGTCCTTATCCCCCCTCCCTTCCATAGTGGTCCTTATCCCCCCCCTCCCTCCCATAGTGGTCCTTATCCCCCCCTCCCTCCCATAGTGGTCCTTATCCCACCCCCTCCCTCCCATAGTGGTCCTTATACCCCCCCCTCCCACAGTGGTCCTTATACCCCCTTTTTTTTATTATTATTTTTTTTATTATTATTATTATTATTTTTTATTATTTTTTCTTATTTTATTTAGATTTTTATTTATTTTTCGTCCCCCCTCCCTGCTTGATACATGGCAGGGAGGGGGGCTCTCCTTCCCTGGTGGTCCAGTGGCAGTTCAGTGGGGGGGAGAGGGGGGCTGTCAGAGCTGTACTTACCTTTCCTGCAGCTCCTGTCAGCTCTCTCCTCCTCTGCGCGGTCTGTGCAGCTCCCTCTGTCAGCTCCCAGTGTAAGTCTCGCGAGAGCCGCGGCTCTCGCGAGATTTACACTGGGAGCTGACCGAGGTGCTGAACGGACCGGCGGAGGAGGAGAGAGCTGACAGGAGCTGCAGGAGAGGTAAGTTACAGCTCTGCCAGCCCCCCTCTCCCCCCAGTCTGTATTATGGCAATGTAAATTGCCATAATACAGACCTTGACTCGAGTATAAGCCGAGTTGGGGTTTTTCAGCCCAAAAAATGGGCTGAAAAACTCGGCTTATACTCGAGTATATACGGTAACTAATAAATTATTAAATTAAAATAGTTTTTTACACTTTGAGAATACTCCATCCCTCCATATCGTTTTTATTTATTTATTTTGTATGTTTTATATATGCATATTTATATATATATTTAGTACTATTACTTTTATAAATATGCACCTTTTTACCGTATAAGTATTAAACTTTTTGCACTGTTTTATGCACATTTGCACTTTAATAACAATTAAGTCCCACATAGTCTGCACCAGTTTTTTGGGCTATTTAAATGTGGTAATCGATGTCTGTATCTCAAATAACGAACAGTGAATTTTCTGAATTTTTTGAATTTCAAGACTAACCCTTTCTCTTTACTTTTCTCTCTTTTTTCTATACAATAAGTGGGAATTATATATACTAAAAGAAGTTGCTTTTATTTTTGTATTTATTTGCATTAGTATTACTTAATAATATGTTGAAATTACTTAACTTATATGTGATATTCATTTTTAAGTTTGAATATTATAATATATATATTCTTCATACATAGCCATTTCCTATAGATGCTGTTTCTATTGATGCTACTTTTATAAAATATTGATCTTTCTATGTGGATTAAGTAGATGTTACAACTTGCACTTTATATGGAACGAGGTCACTTTAAGAGAAAAGACCGGTTTACAGAAGGAACTGTAAAATAGGCTTTTTCATGTTAATAATTTTCTTTGTTTGATACCATTGAACATAATCTTTGATTGCTATTTTTGTTATGAATTGTATTGGAGGAATAATTTAAGTTAGAACTATATCGTTTTTAATGAACATTATACTGTAATTGGGGCAATCCAAAAGTAACCTATCACGAAGGACTTTGCCCTATTTATGCCCATAACCAACATGGTGGTTATGAACACGTCCTGAGGAAGCCGCAATACGGCGAAACGCGTTGACGTCACGTAAGGGGGAGGAGCTTGCTGTGCACGGAACTCGGAGCTGATTTTCGGAGGTACACATAGACCAGCCGATCTGCAAACCGACCGATCCCGGAAAGCATACTGCAGCCTGCCTGCCACCCTTTCATTAAAGCGAAGATAGTGAGTTACAGCATAAGCTGTTTAAACTCACCACCTGATTCAGTAAGGGGCCAACCACCCTTTTTTATTTAGTACTGATATTATTTCTATATTTGAATTGTTTTGATGTTATTTTTCCCTGCATGTAGCAGATAATAAATCTATGTTATTTTTATTACATATATTGAAAGCACATCATTACTGAGATGTTTCAAAATAGCTAATAAGTCTTGCTGAATAGATGGGAAATACGGTTTCTATCACTGTTAACCATCTGCACTATCATTGTATATTTTTTCTGTTTCTTTACATATAACCACATCATTTGGAGGAACCTACATATAACTACAAAGTTTGTATTTCATTTTTTTCCTCATTCTCTCTATATTTGGTGTTTTTCTTTGCTCCACTCATTATTGCACATTATTTCTTGTTGGTAATCTTTGGGAATTATACCAGAGTGTGAAGCGATTTTTAACACCTTACATCCTGCTTAGCACCCAGTTTCTGTTTTATTTTCATACATACAAAATATGTTTGTTTTGCTTTTTGTTTTGCATGTGTTCTGTCACCCAGCATTACCCTACTACATCGTTAGATGCACCTGATAACACTAGTGGGTTTAATTTAATAAATTTTGTGAGAAATTATAAATCTATGCATAATAGTTAAATGGAATGTTATTGTGTACACCATATCATTATCTGAGTTTTTTTTATATATATATATATGAATATATATTAGAACAGTACTAAAGATGTGTTTAGGTTATTTAAACACCTTGGGGCTAAATCCACACTCCCATCCATTTTCCTATATTAGCAGAAAATAAAAGTATATGAAGTTTACATAGTGAAATTGTCTCATAGGCTAAACAGCATAACCCCAAAAGCGCTTGGGGAGGACTTCTTGGGAAAACGTTATAAGAATGAATTTGTTCACTCGGACCTGTTGCACAAAGTGTTTTTGTGTAGTTTTATTTTGAAGTGTCAAAAAGGACACAGCAAATTTACTTGTGGACTGCTGAGCATGTACACATTAATAGATGGTAGAGTAAATGGATTCTTGGAGATGATGACAGAACAACAAACATAAAGGAGCCCTATAGGCACAATAACCACTACAGCTCATCATAATTGTTAAGATACAAAGAGTCAGAGAATACGTGGGCATTACCCCATAGTTTGCGTCAAACCAATTTTGAACAGCCCCACAAAAATCACGACTCAAACCAGACCCTCACTATATGTATACATATATACATAGTTACCTAAATGTATCATTACTAATTGGTTATTTTTAAAGTACTATTGCAAGAATTTATTTTTAATACATGTGTTTTTGTATTACTACCATAACTGTGTCAAATATTGCATATATATATATATATATATATATATATATATATATATATAGAAAAAATAGGAAAAAAGGTGCACTCACAGGTCTTCATCCAAGTGATATTTTTATTCTGAATTGTGGTATACAAATGTGAAAATGAATCAACGTTTCGACCCCATCCTGGGTCTTTTTCAAGATAACACTACCTGTGAAACCATAGTGAATATATAGGTAACTAATTAAGGTGAACTTACTTACCGGTGTGTGAGGGCCAACTCCCGCCCGGCCATCCGAAACCCGGAAGTGCGCTCGTGTAGTCACGTGAATGGGCGTGATGACGCCAGTGTTACGTGTCGTTGCTAAGTAACCGGATCAACAAACCCTCCGTGCAGCTATTCCTATACCGAGAGCTGCATGAACTGTTTTTGGTGCACACAAATGAATAAGTGAGTTAAGTGCCTGTGGTAGAGAGAATTCATGCATAAAAATAAGAAATCCCTCCGGTTACATCTATAACACTAAGAGATTAGGGTGAACCAGTAAGCTACTAAGTGCCTATGGTGGAAGGATCCAAACTTATAGTAATAAGTGATCCTTCTGGTTAAAACTATAACACTAGGAGGATATGGTAGAACGATAGACTACCAACTCAGGGTATCCATAATAAAACTAGGTGGGTTGGAGCATATAGAACTCGTGTGTCACATGCACATGTGTATGCAGATAGTGTCCGTGAAACTTCAAAAAAATCCCATCACCATGTGTCCAACACCAACCTAGACAGGATACCCAGATCTACATAAAGTGTGTTCAGTAAATAATACATTACAATACATGTTAGTATGCAACTAACTTAATCACAAACTTCCATAATACTACTCTGTAATATGGTATTCTGCATATATTACCGTGAATTAAATATGGCGCTTGTAGTTACTAAAGCAGAATATGCCCCTCAACTCTATATGGAGGCCATCCTGATGGGAATATGCCTCTCTTAATACAAAAATATGTATATATACAAAAATTATATACAAGGGTAATATATACAAGGAGAAAAATCGGTGGTGAATCTGTCTAGTCCCTGATAAGGGTTCCAACATGCTAACTACAATACATAAATCACCGACCAGCGTATATGGACTAAAAACACCAAGGCTCAAAAAACCTGATACTAATATAAAGGGACATACGAGCTATTATCGACTAATGAGAACAAAATTCTACACCTTCAATACACAAGTATACAATGATGTCACAAAAACATAG
Source organism: Pelobates fuscus (assembly GCF_036172605.1). Classification (NCBI taxonomy): domain Eukaryota; kingdom Metazoa; phylum Chordata; class Amphibia; order Anura; family Pelobatidae; genus Pelobates; species Pelobates fuscus. The sequence goes on from NC_086319.1 coordinate 346,097,912, forward strand.
AGTAGGTATTGTACTCATTAAGACCTCTGGGTGTGACTGTGTCCAGGGTAAATATCCAGTACGCTTCCCTTTGAAGTAGTGCTCTAGACCTGTCACCCCCACGAGGTAACGGGGGGACATGATCTATAGCCATGAACTTCAGAGTGGGGAGTCTATGTGAGGCTGCAAGATAATGTTTGGCTACTGGTTTGTCTGTCCTGGAGTCTCTGAATGCTGTCATGATGCCAGACCTATGACCTCGAATGCGGTCCCGAAGGGTGAGGTCTGTTTTCCCTACGTAGGATAATCCGCATGGGCAAGTGATCAAGTAGATGACATGATCCGTCATGCATGTGATGTGATGTGCAATTTTGATTCTTTTCCCACTATGTGGGTGAGCAAATGAATTTCCAGGCATCATGTGGCTGCACGTAACGCAGCCACTGCATTTGTAACATCCTGGTTTCTTAGAGATGATTTTCTTCTGATAGCTTTGTCTGGGGTCATTACGAATAAGGATGTCCCTTAGGTTTTGACTTCTCCTGTAACTGATGGTAGGTTTTGTATGAAAAGCGGTGGGTAAAGATTTATCAGAGTGAAGAATGTCCCAATGTTTTTCAATGGAATTCCGAATCTGTGTAGTACCAGTATGAAAAGTAAGTGGTAAATAGATCTTTGGTGTATCTGTATTGGATCCACCCTGTGTGTTTATTCTCTCCTGTGACCATTTCTCCATCGCCCGTGCTTTAGCTTTGTTCAATGTTTGAATGCGGTATCCTCTCTCTTGAAACCTGAGGGTCATTTCTTGTAATTGTATGTCTCGCCTCTTCTCGTCGCTGTTATACCGAAGTACCCGCATAAATTGGGATATGGGTAGCGTGTCTTTAAAGTGCTGGGGATGATAGCTGGTACTCGCCAGGAGGGTGTTTCTGTCTGTACTTTTCCGATGTAGTGTATGTCCGAATTTGTTGCCATCTTTGTATATGGTGATGTCCAAAAATGATATTTCTTTCTCACTATGAACCAAAGTGAGTTTAACTGGTGTTGTGAGGTTGTTAATATGGTTTATCAAATTTTCCAGTTCTTTAGAGGTACCTTTCCACATTATGAGGACATCATCAACAAATCGGTGGTACGCTACAATCTTATCACGATTCGATTCCAAAATGTATCGCTGTTCAAATTGAAACATGTAGGCATTGGCATATGAGGGTGCCATGGCTGCCCCCATCGCTGTCCCCTTCAACTGTAAATAAAATGCTTCTTCAAATTTAAAATAGTTACAGGTTAGTGCAATATTCAGAAGTTCAAGGAGATATTCTATCGGTGGTCCATGATATTTATCCGATGTCACGAGTATATCTCTAAGGGCTTCTATGCCTCCCGTATGGGGTATAATGGTATATAAACTTTGTACGTCTAGGGTCGCCATTATTATACCATTTGGTTCATCAAACGAGATATCGTGCAGTTTATTGAGTAAATCTGAGGTATCCCGAATACATGTAGGTAGTTGTTGGATGCTGTCCTTAATGTAGAAATCTACAAATTTAGCTATAGGTTCTAGCAAACTTCCTCTGGCAGACACAATAGGTCTGCCAGGGGGATTCTTAGTGTCTTTATGAATCTTCGGGATAGTATATAGTACTGGGTATACTGGATGTTCAACGAAAAGATATTTAGATGTAGGTATATCAACGTATCCCATTTGAAGTCCTATAGTGATCTGTTCTTTAATTCTCGTTTGAAATTTTGTATTGGGGTTAAACGTTAATCTTTGATACGTCGTGGTGTCTGCCAATTGACGCATAATTTCTGTTTGGTATTGTTGATATGTCATAATAACAATGGCTCCCCCTTTGTCAGCAGCCCGAACAATAATCTCAGGGTCTTGTTTGAGTTCTTTGAGCGCTGCCCATTCTTCTTTAGTTAAATTATGTCTGTGGTCCTGTGGTTTCTTTATGATACAGTCATTGTCCTTCTTCAGCACTTGCATAAAACTTTTGATAGAGTTACTAGCCGTCTTTGTATCCCCCGTGTATTTCTTTTTAAACGGGGTCTTAGGTGTAAGAATTCGATCTTGTTTAAACTGTTCATTGTTGATTAGCGTACGTTGTAGTTGGTACATTTCTACTTCCAATTTAAAGGGATCCGGTTTGGACACCGGTACAAATGAAAGTCCTTTAGTCAGTACGGAATAGTGGTCAGTAGTTAGTGTTTTATGGGTAAGATTGAACACACTGGTTATCTCTTCCGTACAGGTGGTTTGCCTTTGAAGCTTGTACTTTTGTGTTCCCTTCTGTCCTCTCCGTGGGGCTCTATTCTTCTTGCGCCTCTGGTGTCCATACGTAGGGTCCCTGGGGACTCTTGCGGTGTCCGGTCTCTTTCTAAAAAATGTTCTCCACTCTCCTGTGGTCTGTCGTCTCTGTTTTCAGCATCTGACGCTGACTCTCCTGAGCTGATGTCTACGGTTTGAAACATAGGTTTTTTGATGCGATATCTGTATCTAGGTTGTTGATCTCTGTTAGTCGACGATGTTCCACTGAGCCATCTATATACCTGATGATATTGGTAATCGTGGTTAACTTTGGCCAGTTTTTGTTTTTTGAACCTAATAAGTTCATTTTTATATTTATTGATGTCGTCTTGTAGTTTTAACATATGGGTGGTTACAGCTGAAGATTGCAAAGCTAATACATTAGACATCTCAAAATCTTGTATGGCATGTTTCACCAGTATCAATTCTTTGCCAACTTCCTCGACCACTATCACCATCCAGTCGAGGGAGCATTTGTTAGCGATATTCATCCACTTTTTACAAAAGTCGGGATTCTGTCTCCCTATTGTTGGTGCGTTTCTGATTCTAAAGCCTCTCGGTATCCTCTTGGATCGATAATAATCAGAGATAAAGACCCCGTGTAAATCGAGGTCTATTTCTCGTTTTTTTAACTTTATAAGATCGTTGTACAAATCTTTAGCCGTATTGGTGTGAGTTAATTCACTCGCCGACCCAGGCCATAGTACGGCCTGTGCTTGTATATCTGTGATGGATAATGTTTCTGCAATATCTGCTAGAGCTCCTGCTCTAGATAAAAAATCCTCCATAGTGACAAATACTTGAAAAAAATGAGCTATGGCTCAACGCACCGTTTAGTAAATAAGTCCCAATTTTTTAAAATGAATATGGTGGGGGTGCACAAGATGGTATAACGCAGATACCATATGATAAATACAAAGATATTCTTGGCACTCACCCCTCAATGAATCTACCGTTGCAGTCTGCCTGGGTGCAACCTTAGCGTCAATATGTAGAAAAAATAGGAAAAAAGGTGCACTCACAATTTGTTGTGTTTCCAAGTGCTTTTTTTATCTAATATCTATCTATCTATCTATCTATTTCCAAGTGCCTTTTTCTATCTATCTATCTATCTATCTATCTATCTATCTATCTACCTATCTACCTATCTATCGATCTATCTATCTATCTATCCATCCATCCATCCATCTATCTTTCTATCTATTTCCAAGTGTTTTTTTCTATCTATCTATCTATCTATCTATCTATCTATTTCCAAGTGCCTTTTTCTATCTATCTATCTATCTATCTATCTATCCATCCATCCGTCCATCCGTCCGTCCGTCCGTCTGTCCGTCTGTCCGTCTGTCTGTCTGTCTATTATTAGTGTGGATAATTTTAAAGACTATTTAAAGGCTTTGGAGGTGTCACAGTGGAATATTAAAAAAAAGTGTTTTTTTTGTTTTGTTTTTTACGAACAAACAACAAAATATAATTATTCCATGTACCTGTGAACATTTAATTTCATAATCCCAAAGAATGAAAAACCAGTCAACCTGAAAGTAATTAAAATCCATTCATATATTCATATAAATGTGAATATATTTGTCATGGCAAATGAGCATTCATTTCCCAATATTGGATTTCAATTAATTCAAGGTCCAGTGGGTTTTTCTTTAGCGTGGCATGGTAATCTGTAAAATAAAGTAATTAAGCGTGCCATTATGAATAACATACACACAACATATTGTACCCTGCAGGCTAGGCTCACTGAAATCAGTCTTTAAGACCAACCAGGCCAAATGTTTAATAAGTTTATAAAGATTTGAGTTGTTTTCATGGTAATTATAATGTGTTGTTATAATTGTTCCATGTTAATTCTTAATTGTTACTGACAAAAACTTGTACTGGTGTTGTTTAATCTCTTCAGAACCAGGATTAGGTATATCCCTTGTTATTGTTGTTATACTGACATTTGTGACAGTCCTGGAAGATGAATAGGTTTTGAGAGCTTAAGTTACAAATTCACTTTTGTAAAATGTAAGGTCACCGCCAGCAGAGTCAAACGTGTGGCACGCTAAGTCTCGTCAACGAAAACACTAAAGACAAAGCTCAGTTAAGGTACCAATGGGACTATTGGAAACATTATGTGTCCTGTAATTTAATTTCACATACCCTGATATATTTAAGTTTTGGTGACTGTCATGTTAATGTTAGATTATAGTCTGTATTTTATTATATTTATCTATAAAATATAATACTTTAAATTTGTATATTTATGGGCGGAAACCCATTTCACTCCCCTATTGTTATCCATATCCTACCTATTTTATTCCAAATTGTTATATTTTTTGTTTGTTTGAAATTGTTTTGTAAAATGTTCAATAAAATAATTTGAAAAGCGAAAGAGGAGCTGTTCTGAGCATTAAAGTATGCAATGCTAAAACATTACAATGCAGGAGGAATTATTGCTGTTCTGTAATCAAACAATTAATAGAGTAACTGTTCAACTGATTTTTATTTATTTTTTTGATCATTTTATTTCTTAGAAACATATTTTAACACTGTATTGTTTGTTAATGCATGTTATTCAGAGCTTCATGTTAAATTGAGTAAATAGATAGAATAGCACTTTAAGAATTTATCGTCACCAAGACAAGTTGTGCAAATAGGTGCTCAACCACACGTCCAGAAGGTTGTGTATGCAATTCATATACAAAAATTGTGTTGATCATTACAGATTTCAACTTGTGCATATACGAAGTATTAGTACAAAAATGTAGCCATCAAAGTATCTATTTTAGGAAAATATACAATTTAAAGTGTCACACTAAATTAATAGATATTTGGATTAATGTGAAACTTTTGAAATTCTTTTAATTAAAAATGATTTTGTAAGGATGTAAATGGATTGAACGTCTTATGGATACACTATTGTGTTGATTAACTTCAATTTCTAATAATGAAGGTTCATGGGAATACAAACAGGTCTTCTGTGTTTGACTGATAATGTGAAAATGCCTGGTTTTATCATGATTCAACAAAACAATCTTTCAATTTCTAAAATGTCACCTTGTGCCTGATAGAAACGGCAATGCATGACAGCAGGGAATGTAATAGAATATTTGTATTTTTTTTCAGTTAAAACTTTGAATACGGTCTGTGCAGCTCTGAGCCTTGGCTCTGATTTTGATCTCTATAGAAACATTTTGAGGTGAGACCGCAGCATTCTGGATGTTTGCAAGCTTTTTCACAAGAACCACGCACAGAAATATAAAGACAGATTTGCAATGTATTGACCCAGAGACACACTTGATATATATTCACATTAATTTCTTAAACACAACAGATGTTACCAAACAGTGTGCACTAATACACTACATGGAATTGTGCCAAAAAATAGCTATAGCTATAGCTTGTATTTATGTGTCACCGCTTAAAGGGACACTCTAGGAACCCAGACCACTTAAGCTTATTGAAGTGGCCGGGGTGTCACTTTAACGCTACAATTGTAATTATTGCAGTTATTGATAAACTGAAATAACTAAATTGCAGGATTAACTACACATCTAGTAACTGTCTACCAGACAGCCAATAGAGGCACTTCCTGTTATGCGAGTTTTGGTCACCTGACTGACTCTGGACGTCCTCATGCTCTACATGAGGACATCCACTGTAAGTCTAGTTACAAATGTTTTATGTAAAAATCACTTAATTTGCCATGGACTTCTATTCATGTATCAATCTCTGGTTTGTCCTTCAATCTTTTTCTAGCTCTGGGGAAGCCTCCATGAACTGACACAGACACATGTTTTATTGCATATCACAGGTGTATATTTATTTATTTAAAAAATATTTTACCAGGATGCATACATTGAGATATCTCTTGTTTTCAACACAAGACTGCAAACAAATTAGGTACCTTCATCCACCGTCAGCTAAACCCAATAGGAAAACATTGAAAATACTTTCCTATCGGGTTGTCCTAATGGGAGCACGGCACTCGCTTCGCATGTGCATTAGGTCTCGGTGGAGGAGCAGAGGCGGAGCCTGAACCAGCTATGAGAGACAAAAGGGATCTGCGCAGTTAGGGAGGAAGGGGTGCACAAGCAAGGGGGGCACTATAGTTTTAAGGTGAGATAATAGAATATATTTATATATGGGTGGGTGTTTTGGATGAATGCATTAAATATGTAACAATAAATTATGCTGATTATAACATTAAATTTGCTGGTGTTTTTAGTATATAGCACTACTATACGTGCTTATTACCGTGCAGGTTAAAGTATGGTAAATTACATTTCTAACTGGCATAACATGACATTTTAAAATTCAATGGGGGAAATCATCAAATTTTTCTTTGTTGTAAATGTTAACCAAGTAACATTTACAAAAGGCACCAAGGACTTTGTGAATATTTTTTATGCATGGTGAACTTTTTCAATAACAAACATGAAATTGTTACTCCAAAAACCTTGTTTTAATAAAGCACTGCAATTGGCTATAGCTGGCATGCCCCCTTTGCAAAAAGAAAGAATGGAAAGGAAACAATAAACGTGCCTGTAATCCCACACTGAAGCCAAGTTCTCCCTGCAGTCCAATCTTCCTTAACTGACTCTCCTGCAGGGGGAGGACTGTCAGTGAGAATGTTCTATGGAAGGATGCAGCACAATATGGAGGCGGAGGGGGGTGGCTGCCATTGGTCATCTTTTGGGCTGGCTAATGACCCTTCCAAAGGAGGCAGGAATGTGAATTTTCTCTGTATGTGCAGCATTTCAAACTGAAACATTGGACACACAGACTCCAAGTACCATGACCATGTCAAATCACTGAAGTGGTTATGGTGCATGATGTACCCCATTTAACCCCTTAAGGACCAGACTTCTGGAATAAAAGGGAATCATGACATGTCACACACGTCATGTGTCCTTAAGGGGTTAAGGCTTACAGCTTGCATGATCTGAACAATTATTTTTTTTTTCTAAACGTATGTACACCTTAAAAGGACACTATAGTCGCAAAAACAGCTTTAGCTTAATGAGGCAGTTTTGGTGTATATATCATGCCCCAGCAGTCTCGCTGTCCAATTTTCTGCCATTTTATGAGTTAAATCATCTTGTTTTTGCAGCTCCAGCCACACCTCCCTACATGTGACTTACACAGCCTTTCTAAACACTTTCTGTAAAAAGCCATCTAATATTTACACTTCCTTTATTGCAAATTCTGTTTAATTAAAGGGACACTCCAGGCACCCAGACCACTTCTGCCCATTGGAGTGGTCTGGGTGCCAACTCCCACTACTCTTAACCCTGCAAGTGTAATTATTGCAGTTTTTTTATAAACTGCAATAATTACCTTGCAGGGTTAACTCCTCCTCTAGTGGCTGTCTACTAGGTTGCTGGGCGTCCTCACGCTGTGTGTGAGGACCTCCAGCGTCGCTAAAATCCCCATAGGAAAGCATTGAAAGCATTTTCAATGCTTTCCTATGGAGAGGTCTAATGCGCGTGCGCATATATTTCATATATTCTGCTATGTTATTAGCTTGCTAGACCCTGCAGGAGTCTCCTGTATGTAATTAAAGTTTAACTTACAGAGCAGGAAATATAAACGTTTAAAATAAGTTACACCTGATTGAAAATGAAACCATTCTGTTTTCATGCAGGCTGTGTCAGTCACAACCAGAGGACGTGTAGCTCAGTCTGCATTAACAGAAGCAAAAGTGATTTAACTCCTAAATGGCAGAGAATTGAGCAGTGAAACTTCAGAGGCATGGTCTATACACAAATACTGCTTCATCAAGCTTAAGTTGCTTTGGTGACTATACTGTCCCTTTAATTATCAGTCTGCACTCACTAACGTTTGAGAGTGTAGCAATGCTGGTCCAATACTCACTGACAATAACTCTGGAAAACATGAATGAATGTCCACCACTTCTTCTCTTTCCAGTGTATTGAAATTGTTTTGGCAGTGTCATCTCACATGGTGTTTAAAGAAATTTAATAAACATAAACGATGAGTGCTGGATGTCCTTTGATATTCAAATTTTTTCATTGAAAGTACATACATTTCAATGTAGTCGTGTTTCCCGTGACATTATACCTAACTGTCTTCAGTTACTCAAATATACTTTCAAATCATATAAAACAATCATTTTAGAAATACAGAATATTGAATAATTTAGTAACGTATTATCCAATGCCTTTCTCCAAAACTCATTAGCTTAAATAAGGCAGGAACTGATTATAGGTTTTAATCTGATTAAATATCTCAGTGCTTCCGTACAAAGCAGTGAGTAATTAACATTCTGAATACACGATAATGTGCTCAAAATAAACAAGGTGTAATCACAGGGACAAAAATCTTTATATACAATCAACTGCACATCAGAGTCTAGAGGTAATTTCAGAGATGGTAATAACTGATTGCAAAGACTCGAGACACATTTTACAGAGTTTAATCTTAGAGAACCTGCTTCCACAGCGGGTGTCACCTGAGAAAGAGAAAAGTTGATTTGCCACTTTACGATCTTTTCAATTAATCAAGTCATAAAAAATTCTCATATTCCTTATGATTATATTATTCTGTAGACATCATATTATGGTAACTGAATTTTTCTTTTCTTTCAAAAAGAAGCTAATCCCAGCATTGTTTTTGATGTCAACCAAAAGAGCATGATAAACATGAAAAATAGTGATGTTGCGAACATAAAATTTTCCGTTCGCGAACGGCGAACGCGAACTTCCGCAAATGTTCGCGAACGGGCGAACCAGGCGAACCGCCATAGACTTCAATAGGCAGGCGAATTTTAAAACCCACAGGGACTCTTTCTGGCCACAATAGTGATGGGAAAGTTGTTTCAAGGGGACTAACACCTGGACTGTGGCATGCCGGAGGGGGATCCATGGCAAAACTCCCATGGAAAATTACATAGTTGATGCAGAGTCTGGTTTTAATCCATAAAGGGCATAAATCACCTAACATTCCTAAATTGTTTGCAATAATGTGCTTTAAAACATCAGGTATGATGTTGTATCGATCAGGTAGTGTAAGGGTTACGCCCGCTTCACAGTGACAGACCAAACTCCCCGTTTAACGCATCGCAAACAACCGCAAACAGTCCATTTGCACAACCGCAAACTCCCCATTTGCACAAGGTTGGATACCAAGCTAGCCATGTCCCGTTCCTTGTCCTCACTGATTTCATTGAAGGTCTCTTCCTCCACCCAGCCACGTACAACACCAAGGTTCCCCGAAAGGTGACAACAAGCCCCTTGGGACGCCTGCTGTGTTTGGTCTTCCACCTCCTCAATGCCACCTTCCTCCTCTGACTCCTCTTCTTCAGACTCCTCTCTCTGCGTTGCCTCTCTCTGCGTTATTATAAAGTGTGTTAAGTAGTACTATTCCTATCAGTTTAATCCCTGTTACGTCCCCTATCAGGGGACGTGTATATGGCATCGATTTTAGGAACCGGGAGATGGAAAAAGATGCTTGGTCGGTCCTCCTTCCTAAAATTTGGGGCACTGCGCGTGCAATCTAATGTGCCACCAGATAGGAGTGGTGTGTTAAGTAGTACTATTCTTATCAGTTTGATCCCTGTTATGTCCCCTATCAGGGGACGTGTATATGGCATCAATTTTAGGAACCAGGAGATGGAAAAAGATGCTTGGTTGGTCCTCCTTCTTCAAATTTGGGGCACTGCGCGTGTAATCTAATGTGCCACCATATAGGAGTGGTGTGTTAAGTAGTCCCCCTCATCAGGCCTTTTTTAGTTGAATGTATCGCCCACTGTCAGTCCCTTCGGGATCCATCCCTCATTCATCTTAATAAAGGTGAGGTAATCTAGACTTTTTTGACCTAGGCGACTTCTCTTCTCAGTGACAATACCTCCTGCTGCACTGAAGGTCCTTTCTGACAGGACACTTGAAACGGGGCAGGCCAGAAGTTCTATCGCAAATTGGGATAGCTCAGGCCACAGGTCAAGCCTGCACACCCAGTAGTCAAGGGGTTCATCACTCCTCAGAGTGTCCATATCTGCAGTTAAGGCAAGGTAGTCTGCTACCTGTCGGTTGAGTCGTTCTCTGAGGGTGGACCCTGAAGGGCTGTGGCGATGCGTAGATCTTAAAAAGCTCTGCATGTCCTCCATCAACAACACGTCTGTAAAGTATCCTGTCCTTGCCGGCGTGTTCGTGGGGGGAGGAGGATTACTTTCACCTCTTCCCCTGTTAGATTCCCGTTGTGCTGTGACATCACCCTTATACACTGTGTAAAGCATACTTTTTAATTTATTTTGGAACTGCTGCATCCTTTCCGACTTGCGGTAATTCGGTAACATTTCAGGCACTTTCCGCTTATACCGGGGGTCTAGTAGCGTGGACACCCAGTACAGGTCGTTCTCCTTCAGCCTTTTTATACGAGGGTCCCTCAACAGGCACGGCAGCATGAAAGACCCCATTTACACAAGGTTGGATGCCGAGCTACTCATGTCCCTTTTCTCATCCTCAGTGATCTCACTGAAGGTATGTTCTTCCCCCCAGCCACATACAACACCATGGGTACCAGATAGGTGACAATGAGCACCCTGGGATGCCTGTTGTGGTTGGTCTTCCTCCTCCTCCTCAAAGCCACATTCCTCCTCTGACTCCTCTTCCTCACAATCCTCTTCCAGCGTTGCCGCAGGTCCAGCAAGCGATGCTGATAAGGCTGTTTCTGGTGGTGATGGTGACCACAACTCTTCCTCTTCACGCTCATCTACGGCCTGATCCAGCAGTCTTCGCAGGGCATGCTCCAGGAAGAAAACAAATGGTATGATGACCCTGATGGTGCCTTCGGTGCGACTGACTAGGTTTGTCACCTCCTCAAAAGGACGCATGAGCCTACAGGCATTGCGCATGAGCGTCCAGTAACATGGCAAAAAAATTCCCAGCTCCGCAGAGGCTGTCCTAGCACCCCGGTCATACAAATACTCGTTAATGGCTTTTTCTTGTTGGAGCAGGCGGTCGAACATTAGGAGTGTTGAATTCCAACGTGTCGGGCTGTCGCAAATCAAGCGCCTCACTGGCATGTTGTTTCGCCGCTGGATATCTGAAAAGTGCGCCATGGTCGTGTAGGAACACCTGAAATGGCCACACACTTTCCTGGCCTGCTTCAGCACGTCCTGTAAGCCTGGGTACTTATGCACAAAGCGTTGTACGATCAGATTACACACATGTGCCATGCACGGCACATGTGTCAACTTGCCCAAATTCAATGCCGCCAACAAATTTCTTCCGTTGTCACAAACCACTTTGCCAATCTCCAGTTGGTGCGGAGTTAGCCACTGATCCACCTGTGCGTTCAGGGCGGACAAGAGTGCTGGTCCGGTGTGACTCTCTGCTTTCAGGCAAGTCAACCCCAAGACGGCGTGACACTGCTGTATCCGGGATGTGGAATAGTACCTGGGGAGCTGGGGGGGTGCCGTTGATGTGGAGCAAGACGCAGCAGCAGAAGAGGACTCAGCCGAGGAGGTTATGGAAGAGGATGGAGTAGGAGGAGTAGAGGAGGTGGCAGCAGGCCTGCCTGCAAGTCGTGGCGTTGTCACCAACTCCTCTGCAGAGCCACGCATTCCATGCTTGGCAGCCGGTTTACCCAATGCGCAGTGTAGGTGATATACCTGCCCTGACCATGCTTTGCAGACCAGGTATCAGTGGTCAGATGGACCCTGGTGTTACACCAGATATGAGTTGCACTGGTGTGACACTGTGCCCTGGCAGGCTCTGAAACGCACACGCGTGAAGGAAACTGACTGCTATTATTTCACAGTCAAAAAAGTGTTGTTTTTTAAAATGTACACTACTGTTACACCAGATATGAGTTGCACTGGTGTGACACTGTGCCCTGGCAAGCCCTGAAACGCACACGTGTGAAGGAAACTGACTGCTATTATATTACAGTCAAAAAAGTGTTTTTTTTTGTTTTTTTTTAAATGCAAGCTATTGTGACACCAGATAGGAGTGGTGGTACTGGGCAAGTGGGCACAGTATACGCTGTAAGCCTGACACACACATTGGCAGGCAGGCAACTGCAATTAGATTACACAGGAAAAAAAAAAGCAGACTGATGTTCTAGCCCTAAAAAGGGCTTTTTGGGGTGCTGTCCTTACAGCAGAGATCAGATGAGTCCTTCAGGACTGTAGTGGACACTGAATACACTAACCTAGCTATCAATTTCCCTATTAAATCAGGAGCAGCACACTGTCCCTCCTCTCACTAAGAATGCAGCTTCAGAATGAATCTAAAATGGATGCTGTCCAGGAGGTGGGAGGGTCTGGGAGGGAGGGTCTGCTGCTGATTGGCTGGAATGTGTCTGCTGACTGTGAGGTACAGGGTCAAAGTTTACTCAATGATGACGAATAGGGGGCAGACTGAACATCGCATATGTTCGCCCTCTGTGGCGAACGCGAACAAGCTATGTTCGCACGCAACTATTCGCCAGCGAACCGTTCGGGACATCACTAATGAAAAATACTTTTTGCAGATTGTGTGATATTCCATGAGTATATTTCTGATATTATTGTCCCATACATGTTGTGTGTTGGTAATCCTATGTGATTGGAGTATCTGTTGCGTAGGATTTCCACGTATAAATGATGACCATAAGATAGAATCACAGCTTTATTTTAAAAATGTGTTTCGTTTTTTTATCAGTATCAGTCTATGGCAGGGGTAGGCAACCTTTTAGTAGTACTGTGCCCATGTAAGATCTTGAAGTCCCTTGGTGTGCCGGTCCTATTTTTCTTAAATTGAGGTGTATATGTTGCCGCATCGGTCTTGTGTTGTGAGTGCTGTATGTAGTTGCTTTGTGGTGTTCTATTTGTATGTATCTGGGCAATTATATTGTATATATCTGAGTAGTTTGTGGTATTGTGTATGATACCAATGAATGTGTGTTGTGTATGGGGGGTTGCTTGTGGAATTGTGTATGTGGATGATATGTCACATAGTGTGTTTGGTGTGTATGTGTGGGGCTGCTTGTGGTATTGCATGTAAGAGACTGCTTGTGGAGTTGTGTGCGTGTATGTGGATTGTCAGTGGTGTGTCTGAGGGGACTGTGTGTGTGTGTGTATGTGTGGGGTTTGTTGGTATTATTTGGATGAGGGGAGGCTTATTCTGCAGCTCAGTGCATATCTTGCAGTGTGAGTGGCTTCCTTGGGGTCCAGTGGGGACCAGACTGGTCAGGTACAGGTCGTGGGCAGGAGCTGCAATAGCTGTTGGGGCAGCTCTACTCCAGTGTGGTTTCCGGTTCAAAATTGCTGGGAGGAAGTGATCTTAGACCATTCCTCTAAATGCTGTAATGCATAAATTCAGGATTGTATTTTACCACCTTTTTACACTAAGAGATATCTGAAGTTCTACTGGGAATCCTGATAGGCCAGAACCCATCTAGCTCTAAAAGTCTTGAGTGCCGTGCAAAGGCACCCTGAGTGCCATGCATGGCACACATGCCATAGGTTGCCTACCCCTGGTCTAAGGAATGTTTGTCTTGAAGGTGTAGTTAATCAACATTTTAGTTTATGACATGAAATAGTCAGATGATCAAAAGATTTAGGTACACATTAGACTTGTGCAAGGAAAACAGTTTCAGTTATTCCAAACGGTTCAGATTTCCAATGATTTTCGGTTCTGAAGAATTTAGCTTGAACCAAAAATTACCAGGGAAAATCCTACAATTAAGTAAGAAAAAAAAAGTGCCTGTAGTGTCACTTTTACAAAAAAAAAAATCCTTTCAAACTGTAAATTAGTGATTCAAGATTGGTAGTGGCACAAATGTAGGATTTCAAATAAACCAAATCAGCTTGACTATGGTGTGATTCGGTTTAAATGGAATTCGGATATATTGCTGTTAAAATCCCAAAAATTTAAAAAAGCACCAAATAGGTCTAAGGTCAGACGGATTTCGATTAATGCAAACTAAATCTTCAGTCTAGTACACACTGCTCTCAGAGCATTGAGAATATACCCACTTATTTCACTTGAAAACAACTGGTCTGTCATCACTAATGTTTTTGCATGGCAAGGACTTTAAATGTAAGGTTACATTAAGATTTATTTCACCATTTAGGGAATACAAACTAAATGGGAAAGGGAGGGATACAGATATATCTGTGATAAGATGGCATCAGAAAGTGATTTTTTATTAAAATTTTTATGAATGTAGTAGTTTATATTATAGATGTTAATTTAGTGTGTTTTTAAAGTTGTCGTGGGTTGGAATATACCAGATGTCACAGAGTTCCAAAGACAGGGCAGCAGATATTGTGGTAAGTTTAATTATTGTATTTAATATATTAAATTGAATTATCTTAATTTACATGTAGAGTGAAGCAGAGAGAATTCCTGAACGATCTAAATCATGATCCCTTTCTGGAAAATAACTGAGAAACATATCAAAAGCAGATAAACTATAAAGATAAAATATGCAAAGCCACATTTCTTTTGGTTTGTAAAAGTAAAATGATTTTAGCTGTTCATTATTCACAGACATTTAGCCCTCCCAACCCCAGATAGTGTGAATTACCTGGAAATGTATGGAGTAGGTGAGTCGTGACTTCAGTGGCAAACACTCTGCTTAGCAGCTATGTAAATTAGTGGTGCCCCTTGCTATCCCTTGTGCCTTCACAGCTGTATAACCAGGTAAAAGCCAAGATGTGACTATAGATGAGATAGAGAATGTATTTATTATTATTATTATTTATTTAAAGATGCACACTATCTCTTTCTGTATATGTGACAAAGCTATATTGATCACTGACAATCCCAGGTCTATATTAAAGTGAAAAATCAAACAAACAAACAAACAAACATGGTACTGAATATTTAAAATAACTATCATTTTAAATACACCCATCCATTCTGCTCTTTTTTCTTCTACCTCCACACTCTTGGTGTACCTCTTACGTTACACTAACATATTAAAATACGTTTGGTGTGCACTGTTTGCTGGTAATGCTAAATCCTATTTTATAATTCAAAAATGATACATTTTACATTCTACCTCTTGATTAAGTTAACATATGCAATTTCTTCACATTGCCCGCATTGTTAGTATCTCAACACCCTCAAATTTGCACTTTGTATCCCATCTTTTCCCCGAATGAATTTCCTTACACATTTGTTAAAACTGCATTAATTTTTCATCGGACGTCGACATCTTGTGTTTATAGCTCTGTTTTTATCACTGCTCTGTTCTGTATTGGTTTACTTTATAGCTCTATACTAGACTTTACATCTTTATTAAACACCTTTATTCAATATATTTTAAAAATTGCTTTCAGTGAACTTATAATCACTGAATACAGTATAAATTATGGTTCTATAAGTGTCAGTGTGATTCTCCTCACCTAGTCACTAAATTCTTTAAATATTGTAAAAAGTTAGTGATTTTGAATAAAATACTTTTAAGCATGATAATAATCTTATTGGCAATATTCTTCAATTAGTGTCTACTATTTTACACAGTTTGCAAGTATAGCTTTACTTGTAATGTTAAATAATTATTAAATATGCATAGACTTTTCTCTTGTCTAGAAATTGTTTAGGGTGATTGGCAGGTCTGGACATCCAACAATTATGAAAGTTCCTAGCCCATTAATTCATGATTTTTTTTATTTTATTTTTAAATGTGCACCTAACTCTCTATGTGTAAGCTCGTATATGACTATGTAGCCTTCTCAGAAAGTAGAATTTTCTGAAATGAAAACAAATTTACAGTGAATTATAGTGAGTTGGCAGCCAACTTGCAAAAGGTAGACCAAAATAGACTAGGGGCTAATCACTAAACTCTGAATTTTCCTGAAATAAATCCAAAT
The DNA here is from genome assembly GCF_036172605.1 of Pelobates fuscus. Taxonomy (NCBI): domain Eukaryota; kingdom Metazoa; phylum Chordata; class Amphibia; order Anura; family Pelobatidae; genus Pelobates; species Pelobates fuscus. Next base: position 346,114,030 of record NC_086319.1, read on the forward strand.
AGTGAAACAGAGGCAAAAATAGCACATTATAAAAAATTATCCAGCTCAGCCATAGTCACAACTTGGCTATTATTGACTCAATTTTGCCATTCAGATTTAATTAATGAACATTCAAAGTTTTATAAATAACCCTGAATGTATAGAGAAAGGTAATTATGCAATATAAAAAAGTGCAGTTTGGGCATTCAGTATTGTATTCAGCTACTTGTGAACATTTAGTATGATAAAAAATAATGCTTAACTATGCAGTGTTTGACAAAGACCTTTGCGAGAGGTCGAAATGTTGCTGCTTGAAGGATGTTCCAAGTCACCATTGAGTCTTTCAGTGACATCAAAGACTTCCTAATTGTCATGTCGTTAGCCATAGTAGTGGGCTTAGGATGGCAGAATTAATGAAAGCAAACATTCCTCTGGCTCATGGAGATTCTCGTAGGCCATCCTGCTACCTACAGACTGTAGACCATGTCACAGAACACCCTAAAAAGTACTATAAAGTACTTGGCAGATGCAGCTAACCCAAGCTTCCAGAAAGCCAGCTAACTAGTTGCAGTAGCACTCTGGTAGAGTCCAAGGTAAAACACGGAAGTACAAGTCGGGTTCATGGAACTATACATTGGATTGGAACTTAGCCTAGGCCAGTCAAACCTTTAACTAGTTGGCGATTGTACACTGTATATGGTATCAGGGCACTCTTTAAAATAGGTTTAGCTGAGATGGTGAGCTGTATGGAGATGTGTAGGCTGTGGGAGTTCTCTGTTGGAGAAGATGGTTTTAGGCCTTTGTTTCCCAGTGCTGGATGGGGCTCAGCCACAGACTTGGTAAAATGCTGAATAAATAACGGTTTAGGCACTCTGGGATAACAGAAATAGCAGCTTTATTGGGGCAAAAGCAGCAACATAGACTCACAGAGTTGAATTATTAGTGATATTGCAGAAGGTCTTGATTGTAAGGTAAGTCTTTTTGCTGATGATACTCAGATATGTAATATGGTTGATGTTCCAGGAGGGATAAGCCAAATGGCAAATGATTTAGGTAAACTAGAAAAATGGTCAGAGTTGTGGCAGCTGACATTTAATGTGGATAAGTGCAAGATAATGCATCTTGGACGTAAAAACCCAAGCGCAAAGTACAGAATATTTGATAGAGTCCTAACCTCAACATCTGAGGAAAGGGATTTAGGGGTGATTATTTCACATGACTTAAAGGTAGGCAGACAATGTAATAGAGCATCAGGAAATGCTGTCAGAATGCTTGGTTATATAGGGAGAGGTATTAGCAGTAGAAAGAGAGAAGTGCTCATGCCATTGTACAGAACACTGGTGGGACCTCACAGGGAGTACTGTATGCAGTACTGGAGACCATATCTCCAGAAGGATATTGATAATTTAGAGAGAGTTCAGAGAAGGGCTACTAAACTGGTTCATGGATTGCAGGATAAAACGTACAAGGAAAGGTTAAAGAATCTTAACATGTATAGCTTAAAGGAAAGACAAGACAGGGTGGATATGATGGAAGCATTTAAATTCATAAAGGAAATCAACACAGTAAAGGAGGATACAATATTTAAAAGAAGAAAAACTACCACAACAAGAGGACATAGTCTTAAATTAGAGGGGCAAAGGTTTAAAAATAATATCAGGAAGTACTACTTTACTCAGATGGTAGTGGATGCATGGAATAACCTTAACGCAGTGAGTTAAAGCACGTGTGGGATAGGCATAAGGCTATTCGAACTATAAGATAAGGCTAGGGACTAATGAAAGTATTTAGAAAATTGGGCAGACTAGATGGGCCGATTGGTTTTTATCTGCTGTCACATTCTATGTTTCTATGTTTCTACCTCCGCCGAGCTGCGCAGACCCCCTTCCTCACGCACGGTCCAACTGCTCCATGCGACTGCGCGGCACAATGAAGAACACCTCCCTTGGTACTAGTCTACCTCCATTCATTGCCCTTTCTTGGTTTCTGTTAGACGCTCGTTTAGTGCTCCTTTGTATTTGACTCAAGATTACTGGAATCCTGACCCCGGCTTCATGTGTGACTTGTGATTTTTGGTATCCTGACCCTGGCTTCGTATTTGACTCGTGATTTCTGGTATCCTGACCCCAGCTTCATATTTAACTTGTGATTTCTGGTATCCTGACCCCAACTTTGTCTTGACTCTGAGTATTCCTGTTATTCCTGTCCTTGATTTACTCTTGACCCTGATTCTTGTTGTTTAGTTACATTAAGTCCGGCCATTCTAAGGCTCGGTAATATGTATTTCGGATCCACCTTTTGTGGTTTCCTCTTTCTTGCGTGTTGAGTTACGACTCCCGTGACAGCCTGGTGTAGGGTAGGGGACACCTTAAGGAGTGTGAGAACAGTTCTTAATGGGAGAAAATGTCTCTTATAAGTGAGAGAATCATGGTTCTGTCACAAAGAGTACTTGGTTTTTACCCTTCAGCGAGACTTGGCTGATGTTTCGGGAACTGTTAGGTGTGCTATAATTACTCTGGACATCTGAGCTATACAAGGGAGGTAGACTGGTGGAGGTACTCTGGTTGAGTACAGGAGCTCTGTTATAATTCTCTGCATTTTCTCATCTCATGGCCCTCTTAGCATTAAAACCACCACAATAAGCTGACTGACTTTAATGCTAGGCGCAAACCTTAAGAGTGTTATATAAACTTGGGTTTATAAATGCAGTACTGCTATGTGTGAGCACTCTGCATTCTATAAAGCTATGCATTGCAATATGGATCAAGATTAGAATTGGTTAGGAGAGCACAGATCAGAAACAGTGAACGGTTATTTGGAGGTAATTAAATAAGAGTAACAGAAATGAATAGTGAATGAGTTATAATGGGAAAATCAATCAGAAATGGTCTGAGAGTTGGGTAATATTATAAAGTCAACCATTTGGGGCATGGAGCTACTGATTATGTTAATAGGGGTGCATATCAGGGTAATCAATCCCCAATGTTTTCAAAGATTTAAAGGTGACTTTGCAATTTATATGTTTATTTTTGTTCATTATCCAAGGCCAACAATAACACTTTAATGCATTGGTCATGGTAGCAAGATGCGATAAAAAAATGCCAGATGTTAATAAATGTTTTTCTTCTTCGTATTGGTTCTTCTATTGGTTTCAAAATCAAATACTTGTTTTAAAGTGAGATATGTGATGAGTAGCATGGCTATGAAGCTACAGCATTGCATGGTGAGGATTCTTGTTATTGAGTCATTAATCCTTTTAAGGCTGCTGAATTGACGCAGTCTATCCATGAAACAGAGCCAGAGCCATGTGTCAATTTGACAGTGTCAAAAACGGACGTACAGCATTCAAAGAGTTCTTCCACTATGACCAGTAAAACAAGCTGTAGTGGATAAAACAACCCTTTAACCCCTTAAGGACACATGACGTGTGTGACACGTCATGATTCCATTTTATTCCAGAAGTTTGGTCCTTAAGGGGTTAAATGAGAGCTTACACCTAAAATATATAGTTTAGTATAATAATCCTTCCATCAAGTAGTGAAAGGATATAGATTTTTTAAATGTAGTAAATGTAAAAAATTATGAGAAATACACATCCCTTCCTTTAGTATATGACAGGATCCTTCAGCCATATACATACACCAGACAGTGTTTGAGTTTCACAGTTACTCGTTATGATGATGTCACTGCACTGTGTGGGGAGTGAAGCAGGAAAGACCATAGAGACTTTATAGACCATGGAGACTATAGAGACTATGGAGACCATAGAGACTATAGAGACTATATAGAGGTTTTCAAACACATCTCTGAGGTGTATGTATATGACTGCAGAATCCTGTTATATACCAGAGAAATTGACATGTTTTTATCATTATTTTCCATATGCTTCAATTACAATAGAAGATATTTCCTTTCAAAACTTGATGAAATAATCATTATTAAAAATAGTGTTGAGATTATTATTATGATGATTGGTATTCATATAGTGCCAACTAATTCCGCAGCACTTTACAATATTATGAAAGGGGGGAATTTACAATAAATGAGACAATTACACAGTGACACAGGAACAATAGGTAGATGAGGGCCCTGCTCAAACGAGCTTACAGTCTAGAGGAGGTGGGTTACAAATACACAACAGGGCAGCAAGGCTGACAGCCCCCAAACAAGGTGGAAAAGTAGCAGAGCTGGAGGTGAGAGTGGAGTATGACTTTTGACTTTTAGGAGAGCGAGAGACAGATTTGGATAAATATAGATACGTTATTCTGGGAGTTCATAAGCATTTTTGAACAGATGTGTTTTAAGGGACTTCTTAAATAATTGAAGACTAGGGGAGATGAGGGTAGGCAGGCTGTTCCAAAAAAAGGGTTGGCGGGCCGCGAGAAGTCCTGCAAGCGTGAGTTAGCAGTAAGGGTGCGAGCAGCAGACAGGAGAAAGTCACCGGCAGAGCGGAGAGACCGAGAAGGGGCATATCTAGGAATAAGGGAAGACATTTAAGAGGGGCTAGATTTGGTTAGATCTTTATAGGTAAGGGTAAGTATTTTGAATAGACACCTATAGTGTAAGGATCGACAGAGGGGCGAGGTATGGGAGGAGCGACGGGTGAGAAAGATCAATCTGGCGGCAGCATTCATTACTGATTGTAGTGGGGCAGTTCAGCTTTTGAGGAGACCAACTAGGAGAAAGCTACAGTAGTCCATGTGAGAGATTACCAGAACTCCTTGGCAGCATCTTGCATGAGAAAGGGGCGGATGCGGGCGATATTTTTAAGGTGGAATCGACAGATATTAGCAAAATACTGGATATGTGGCGCAAAGGTGAGGCCTGGATCAAAGATAACACCAAGACAACGAGCTTGCAAGGATGGACTGTTGCAAGTACCATTGACTTGCAGGGAAAGCGAAGGCGGAGGATCAGCATTATGAAGGGGGAAAATAAGAAACTCAGTTTTAGAGAGATTGAGTTTCAGAAAGCGGGAGGACATCCAATAAGAGATTGAAGAAAGGCAAGCAGTGACACGTTGGAGGACCTCAGGGAAAAGATCAGGGGAGGAGAGATATATCTGGGTGTCGTCAGCATACAGATGGTAGCAGAATCCAAAGGAGTTAATGGGTTTGCAATGAGAGGCAGTATAAGGAGAGAACAGAAGGGGAACAAGAACAGATCCTTGGGGGACTCCAACCGAGACAGGGCTAGAAGAGGAGGTGTCTTTGCAAAAGGAGACACTGAACGAACGTTGGGAGAGATAGAAGAACCACGAGAGGACAGTTTTACAGAGGGATTTGGAGTGTTTGGAGAAGGAGGACATGATCAACAGTGTAAAAGGCAGCAGAGAAGTCAAGAAGAGATGACCTTTCTTCTTTAAGCAATCTGAAATGTTATTATATAAAACTACTTTGGAAGGCATTCTGTAATATATGTCAGCACTTATCTGAGTCAATAAAATCCTCACTTGGGAATTAAAATAAACATCTATTTTGATTCATATTTCCAAATATTTTATTTAATTTACCTTAACATGTTGGTTATTAAATATGGTAGTTAATATTATTTTCCATATAGCAAACAGTGCTTCAGGTAAATTTGGAAGCCTTATAATAAGCAAAATACTTTATAAAACAGCATCCTTTATTTGAAATCTATGGCCCTGAAAAGTTTTTACAATGGATTCTTGTCATTGACTCCTTTCAGTATTATATTGCAATTACACAATTAATTTAATAAACTTGGAACAAATAAATATTTAAGACCTGGAGCCCACCCAGAAAGAAAATTTGATAGTATCGGTCTGTTTTATAAACTATGTTGGATAATGTACTTAATATTATATTACAATTTCACAATTAATTCAATAATCTTGGAACAAATACGTTTAACAGACCTGTAGCTCATGCCAGCAATAAAATTGGATAGAAATGGTGGGTCTGTTGTATGATCTTTGTTGTAAAATCCGTTTAACCAATATTTTTTTTTTTTTTTTTATTTCATATAGAAAATAATTGTAAAAACATTTATGGAATTCATAGGTTGTAAGGGGAAATTTAAACTCTAAATATATTATTATGTGCAATTAAGTCGGGTTATGGGTTTTGCTACATAGCAATAGCTTTGATAGAGAATATTGCTTTCTATATCACTTTAGAAAACGTACATTGGGCGAGCAATCATGATGTATTTCGCCATGGGCAATATTAATTATAGTAGTTGTGCAATCAGTTCGGCTGGAATATATCTTATGATGTCTTGTGCAGCAGCTTTAGACACATTTACTATATAATCCATGTGCTTAGAATTGTTTTATTGTTCACATTCCAATACCTAACTCAATTTAGGAATCTTGTTTTCATGCTATGGAGTGGACTCTTACACCAAGCACCTTTTCTGGGTGCAATGCTAACCACAATGTGACCTATTGGGTAAGTAAATGCATAATTACAACTCATTTGTGTTTTTAGGGATGGTTATGTTATGTCCCAGAAGACCCCTAGGAACTGCAAGGAACAGTGTATAGACACATCTAGACGCATCACAGAAAAATGTGGGAGGGATTGTGCATCTTTTGACCAATAATTATGTATATTTTTCTGCAAAAAAAATCAGAAAATGTAATTCAGAAAATATTTTTACAGTTAAAATATTTGACAGTTAGAGGCATGGTGCTTTTTTTTTTTATTTGAGCCGGTTTGGCTTAATGTAATATATTTTTCATAGACTTGGCTGAAAGAAAATGAATAATTATTATTTGACACTGTCAGTGTTATATTTTTAAATATACTGTATAGGTTACACTGTATATGGTAAATCCCCAAATTCATATTAACAGTTTAAGATTAGGATTACATTTAAGACTGTAGCAGCCACACCAATAAACTTATCCAGGAAAAATTACAGACACATTATTTGTGGGTAAGGGGGTGTCTACCTCATTTATTTAATACAATTAGTAATTTACTTTTTAACCATCCAAAACTAAATATTAAGTGTAGGCAAAATGCTGATAATTACAGCTTCCTCTTTATAGAGTCTAAGAACCAAGAACTTGCAAAGCAAATATTCACCAACAAATTCAGTTCACACTCAAATCCAGGATTTGATTGTGAACGGAATAAAAAAAGAAGAAACAAACAAATGGGGAGAGCAAGTTATAAAGAAACGGAATCTAAACAAAAATTAAGTAGGCACTTACAATGTCAGTCAAAAATAGATAACTTTTAATTGGTGAATTACATCATTATGCATTTCATCAACATTTCGGATATCCAAGCTGTCCTTTCTCAAATCTTCTGTGTATTTCTTCCGGGCTGTAGATCCTTTTCTAAATCTCTGTTTGTATCCTCTGTTAATTTTTTTAACCATATTGCACCTCTATGTTTCTCATAACTAAATTGTTCCTGGTCACTCTGAGAAATTGTGCATGTGGTAAGGATTTCTTTAAAGATTGGAGATATGCACCAGAAGCATATAAGATTGTATTTTGATCCGTTGGTTTGGAATAAAGAATGCATTATATGTTTCCATTTGAAATTAAGATTTCCAAATCCAAAAATTGGACACTCTTGCAGCTAATTGTTGCTGTCATCTTCACCAGTGTAGAGATTTGGTTGATATAATCAAGCTTGTGCCTCCTCTTCACTTCCTTTCCATAATATCAAGATGTCGTCGATATATCTGTAGTACCACACAATTTTATTTTTATCCAAAGGATATTCCGTTCTTCGAACCAAAACATGTATGCATTGGCATATATGTGGGAAATTGGCACCCCCATGGATATACCTACATTTTACATATACTATTTGTTCTCAAACCTGAAGTAGTTGTGTTGTAGTGTCACTAGTGATAATAGTTAATGATAACAGTTCCATGACAAACTCAACTGGAGTTCCCTTATATGATGTTGAACGTTTTAAAAATTCCCTCATGATGCTTAAAGAATTTCATATAAAAGTTTTTTTTTCTTAAAATTAAGCTAACTTAGGAGTTAAAAGAATTGGAAAAATTAATTCAATGTAGTTTTAATATTTTTAAAGTGCGAATCAACTATTTGAAATCTGCAGGATTCTAGTAAATTTTTATAGTACGATGCTGTTATAATACTTAAATAATGTTGAGAGTCACTGACACCAATATTGTGCAATCAGAGATTTAAATTGTTCACATATCACAGTTCAATGGTACACGCGCTTTCAAAAAAAGCCATACAAAACACTAAAATAAAAAGCACAATATGCGGTAAAATGCTAAAAACATTTTAATGTATTCAGAAGTGATAGGGACAATGCAATAGGTCAGCAACAGAAATAATAAGCAAGCAGGAAATGCAGTAGTAATTACCACATTACAATTGAAAGAAGTGAGAAATATAACCCAGTCAGTAGTATAATGTGATTGCTCTAACTAGCAAATTGTTAAGCATCAGAGTGTTCTGTCCATTCAAATATGTTAAAATAATATCTGAAATCAATGCCTAAAAATATGTCATTGTGACCATGTATGTGACTTTTCTGAGTCATTTTGTGCCATAGATTGTAATAGAGCAATTTTAGCTGGAACAGAATAAAATGATAACAGGAATACATGTTTCACGGACAATATAACCCATTTGTGCGTGTTCCAAAAATGATATGTAAGTATTTCTAGCCTCCCCTTCTTCTAACGGCACATTAGGATGTAATCTGTGTCAGCGGTGGAGAAAAGAAAGACATTTTGTTGCAGGGCTGACAAAGTCAAATACCTTTATTCACTTATTATTCTTATTATTTTTATATGTTTAACCCCCGTTTCCCCTTGTTGAACACTGACATCTTAGTGAGGGTCTCAGGATGTTTTTTACAATTTAGGTAATGCATGTGATTTTAGTAGATTATTTGGTAGATATGATTTTATGACCTATGCATAATAGACTAAAAATGTACCTATCAATGTAAAGCAACATACATAATATTTATATTATGTATATATTTTGCTGAACACTAATAGACACATTTTCATGGCATTTTGGATCAACTGGATTGTTTTTCCTGAAACAATTGCATGGACAAAATTCATTTGAACTGAAACAACACACTGAAACTGTCATGAAACCAGATTCACCCAAATTTGTAAACAGTGCACAATCTAATGCAGAGCATTACACAGTTATTAATACTGCAGGGAGATAGCTCCTCAATCCCACCCAGTTGTTGACACTGACTAATGTACTATACATACATCCTGCAAACATCCTTGTATTATATTTGAAAAAAAAAAATGTGCATCCATACAACACGCAGACGTGCAAAACATACCACATGGTCTGACCATGCACCCATAATCCCATAATCTTGGACTTAAAGGACAAGTTTGATAGCCATAACAGGAGCCCATGGCGAATAAATGAAACCTGGCTACATGACCAAACATTCTCCAAACACATAGAAAACACATAGAAAACTCCCTCAAACAAAAAATCACCTTGCAGAGAACCTCCCTAGTGGCAATGTGGTTGGCACATAAACCTGTTACCTGCGGTGAACTGATCAGAAGGGTATACTTCCTCAAACAGACTTCACACACCCAATATGTCATGTGGTATAAAAAAATTATATGACCTAAACAAGCAGAAGCAAACTGCACCTACACCGGAGCTACGTCAACAGATCATAGAAACACAGGATAAACTACAGGCATTCGCACTCCGAAAGGTGGGACTAGCCATGCGGAGGCTGAAGGCCATGCATTACACCCAGGGCAACATCGCAAGCAAAATCCTTGCCCAAAGGCTCAGAGAGCGGCAAACCACATTAAAAATAGCATACCCCAATCAAGCAGTGGAGATAAGACTATCGCACCTAAAGCAATTAGCGACTCATTTGCAACCTACTACAAGTCACTATATAACCTAAAAGAAAGTCTGCATATTTCCCAACCGGCAACTGCAAATATTGATACATATCTACAGGACATACACCTACCACCTCTAACACCAGAGCATAGAGTGACTCTCTCAGCCCTTATCACCCAAAGAGAAGTTGAGGATACAATAAGAACCCTTCCAGCAGGAAAAACCTCGGGTTCTGATGGCTTTGCCAACTCAAATTACAAAATCTATGCCCAGATACTATTCCCTGCATTAGCAACCCTTTTTAATCATGCCATCAAAACCCGCAAATTGCCCACAAAACTCCTGCAGCCGCACTTTGTCACACTCTCGAAATCAGGCAAACCCAACACGACATGTCAGAATTTCTGCCCTAACTCACTTCTTAACATGGATGCCAAGCTGTTTGCAAAACTCCAATCCGGTTGAAAACTATCCTGCCAAGCTAATACATGATGACCAAGTGAGGCTCGTGGGGGGCGGGGAGGATTCAGACAACACCCGCAAAGTCTTAGACCTCATACACATTACAAGGAGACTGGGGGTCGGAGGCCTCTTCGTGTCCCTGGATGCAGAGAAGGCCTTTGACCGCTTGATCTGGACGTTTCTGGAATGAATGCTTCACAAATTTAATTTCCCCAAGCAATTCACTGGCAATTCACTGCTGCAGTAGAGGCATTATATAGTAAGCCTTTGGTGCAGGTCCTATATGCTGGGTTCTTATCTAACACTAATAACATTACTAATGGATGCCGCCAGGGATGCCCCCTTTCCCTGCTGCTCTTTGTGCTGGCACTGGTGTCAAATATTTGGGCAGATCCAAATATACATGGTATACCCCTAGGGAATCAAAGCTATAAATGAAACATCTTCACGGATGACATGCTGGTCACGCTAACAATGCTGGTCATATCCCTACCCAACATAATGAAACAAATTGACACCTTCAGACGACACTCCTATTATAAACTGAATATCACTAAAACGCAGGTGCTGACCTTTGGGAATTGGGAGTGGGGAGAGACAAAGCCAGAGAGAAGCATTCCCAAATGATTAAAGTCACGCTCATATCATAGGAGGGGAAATTCCTCTCATGGTTGGGTTGCATAGAGATTATTAAGATGTCATTGCTGCTTAAACTACTATACCTTTTTTGGGACACTTCAGATAACCATACATACCCCCTACTTGAGCTCAATAAAAAAAATGTTTTTGAAGTTCATTTGGTACAATAACAAAATTAGGGTAGCCACCAATATTCTACATAGGCCAATGGTGGGGGGAGGACTGCATATCCCGAATCTACAAAACTACTACAAGGCAGTGCTGCTGAGTACAATGCTTACCTTTCACACCACCTCCCCGCACCCACAATGGTCCGGGATTGAAGCGCATTGGATGAAAATATCTGCACCACATTCTATACTCTTGACAGACCAGAAACACAGGCCTGACCTGATTGATTGCTTACTAACCACTTGGTCGCCTATAACTACATGGGATGGGGTGAGGAAAGCAACGACTATTTACCCAAAAATATCTATGGCAACTCCATTGCAGGCCATCAACCATACAATCCCTACATTTAACCATAAACCATGGATATCACACGTCTTACACATATACTAAGACGGGTTCTTTAACCCCTTAAGGACCAAACTTCTGGAATAAAAGGGAATCATGACATGTCACACATGTCATGTGTCCTTAAGGGGTTAAAAAACATTGTAACATGCTCCTCTTTGTTACTTCACAGCCAAGCACCACCACATGAACCATACAAATTAGCATGAAGCAGAGATGTGGGGTACGAGATAAGCACGAAAAGTTCACTCACGGTACATAAAGGCTTAACCGCTTGTGCTCAGCATTTATAACTCCAAAGAAAGATTCTATACCACTGCTACTTGGTACTAGAGAAAATATTGCCAAACTCCCCCAGTACTTTCTGGCAATGTGAACAAGACAAGGGGTCAATGTTCCACATATGGTGGATGTGTTTCCACATTAGATCTTTCTGGGTCAAAGTGGCAAAGCTCCTATCGGACATGCTGCAAACCCCAGTTGCTTTCACACCAGAAATCTACCTGTTATTCATTCTACCTGGGCGACTTCCCAAAACTCACCTCGCACTCATATACCATACACTTATCTCAGCGAACCTTTTTATCGCAAGACACTAGAAATCCAAGAAGCAACCAGACTTCACACACCTTCTAAATCAAATCACACTCAATTGTTCATATAAATCCATGCACCAACACCAATTTGGACCTAAACCGGTGTTAGCAAACGCAAAAGCGACGTGTTATAAATTCATTCAAGACAGAGTACCAATAAATCAATTAAAAAAAAAAATCCTCCCCCCAATAAATACCTACCTCAGTGTAACCGTTATCCAGACTGGTGGGTCGGGGAGTCGTAAGAGCCGGGGAGATTCCAGTATTGGCAGGGTGGGCCCATGAAGCGGGCATCCTCCTTCTCAACCCACCTCCATTCCTTTTCTTTATCCCCTTTTTCTTTCTTTACCGCCCCCTCTATCATACCCATCCCCCTTCTGTTCTACTTTTCTTGTTCCCTCTTCTTTGTTTTTTCTCTTTCACAATTGGATACCTATTGAAAACGCAAATTGGTTTCTGCGATAGAAAAATGCACCCAAATTTGCCAATTAAATGCTACATAGATACGCTAAAATTTAACATGAATGTATACATTATGAGATAACATCGCTAATTAACTTGCTGTATTATGGTCTTGTCTGCTAGAACCAATAAAAAATGTCAAATTGAAAAAATAAATAAATACATTGTGGATCTCTGGCCACTGCTGTATTTAGTATTGTTGCAATTGTTTATTTACACTCTATTTTACCCTTGTATCTAAGTGGTGGCAGTCACCAGCATCATATGATATAGATCAACATTCCAATCTGAACTTTTCATGAACAGGAGGTAAGCAGAGTTAAATACCTCTTCCTGTATTGTAGACATAAAATGGAGACCTTTCACACTTTGACACTTTTTGTGGAGTAATCATTTTTGTTTTTTATGTTCAATAATGTAATGGTCATTTCTATGTACTAGGATTCCAACTGAATATCTGATCACCATGTCCAATGAAAGAAACCCACAAGAGCAGAAAGCTTTGGTCTGATGTTAGATGAAAGGTGCTGCTTAACAAAGCAATGAAGTGTATTTTGTTCATAGAAATGTTGAAGGATGCATGGAGGAGATATCCAATAGCAATGGTAGCCACTAGCAACATAGGGTTTAAGGGATTAGTCGTGTATTTTGGTTTTGTGCTGCCTTAGGCATTACTAAACTCAGGCACCCCTGTATCTTAATTTGCCCCTTCCTGTACAGGTCATACCTCTTCCTGTTTAAGACCAACCCCATCCTATGTAAACTGTCCCCCTTCTTGGGCTCCACATTTTCATCTTAGAGCTCTATCTCTTCCTACCTCATCCTGTTAAGTATGCACACTCTCCCTGACCCATACATGCACTCACTGGCACACGCACTGTTTATCCAACACACTTTAACTGACAGACACCCCCCCTCAATGATACAAACATAGCCATACATTCACTGACAGTTACACAGTCATTGGCTCACACGCTGTTTAACCAACACACACTCTCACTGACAGTCACACACTAACACAACCACTCACTGACATACACACACTTACTGACAGACACATACACACTCATTAACAGGCACACACCCCACTGATTTGACACACTCACTCATAGACACACATACACACTCATTGACAGACATACACTCTCACTGACTGACACACACTCACACATTCTCACTGATTTGACAGACACATAAACCACTTACAGATACACCCACTCACTGACAGTTGCATACTTACTTACAGACACACTCTCACATGCACACTCACTGACACAAAGTGATAGACACACAAATACTGACAGACACACACTTTCTGACATACAACATTTGACAGACATACACACACTCAATAATAGGCACACACTGACACACACATACTCTGACAAACACCCACGTCACTAACAGATACACACTTTAACTGATTTGACACACACTGACAGACACACACACACACATTCACTAACAGACATATATTCACTGGCAGACACATACATTCTCTCACACACTCACAAAGTATTATTTTTTTATATTTTTTGTTAAAGACCACCCAGCCTTTGGGAAATCTGGAGTGGATCCTTTTACTGGGGTCCAGTGCAGCTGCTATGACTATTTGTCATCTTCTTGTTCTACTCCCTCATGCCCGTTAGTGATGCTAGGGCTGGAGTGATGTCATATTACAGTTCCAGGCATCATTGCAGGTGCACAAAAGAGGCAGAGCAAGAACAGCACAAATATTAGCGTGACTTGACTGCCCATCTACATTACCCACAGCTTGCCACCTCGGGGGAGGAAGGGGCGCTAAGGTGGATAGCAGACCAACTCCTTGGCGCTTGATGACAGGCAGAACACAGGGGGCCAGATTGCACTCACGTCTGAGCAGATGCCACCTTCCCCCTATCATTGTTTCCTATCATTCAGCAAAACTCTGTCCAGCAATTCCATATTTATTTGTACTTGTCTTGTGTGCTTTTCATGGCAATTCAAGATGACCATGACGATCTTAAAACAATACAAGAGCTGGCATGCTAAGCTGCTACTTATTAACGTAATGAAATCATAATGATACAAAGCAAATCCATTTTCCCCGATGACTCTATTGAAGTGCTGGATATGGCTTACATTGGTTTTTTTTTTAAGCATGGTAATTTAAGCAGAAGCTTGGTGTACTGGCTCATTACATTTTGCATTATTTTTCATTTTACTGCAATAGTGGAGGCCGGAGTGTAGTTCTCCTTTTAAAATAAAATTAGAATGTTTAACATTTGTACTACAATAAAATAAATGCATATTTTTATTTATATATTAGGACAATGCGTTGCTTAAGACACGTGCTCTTATTAGTACATAAAAAGTGCACATTAAAACATGTATATGTTTACTAAAGTCATTAATAGCATGAAAAGACACCTTTTTACACCACGTAGCCTGGCAGATCAATGTGCTTTAATACTTATAGGACTTATCCAATCAGGGAAATGTCTGTATAGATTTTTGGGAACGTTTGAAAATGTCATTAATCCAGTTTTAGTCAGGTATCTACATGCATTGTATATATTAGCATTGTGCCCATGTATAGCAAAATCATATGCATTCTGCTGGTACTATGCGAGGGTACATTCTCAAAAACGCTAGAAGATCTCCTATAAACATCTCCAAGCAATGTATTAACATTTTTATTTTTTTATTTTTATCTTTTTTCATTTATGCATTTAATGCAGCAGAATTGTTTATAGAAATGATTGTAGCACATGACTCTCTCTGCTATAGTAAACTGATTTTGGTGCTAATTTAGAGGACAAAACGGTTGATAAAAGCTTCAAATCCAACTAACAACTCAACCTCCCCCCAAAAAATAACTGCAATCAATTAAGATGTATCTTATATTCAGAGAACAAAATGGATTTATGATACTTGCATAGCTTAACGGGCAACTCCATAAGTTAAGCATTTGGGAAATTTAGATTGGGCAAGATTAAGATGTTACCTGAAAAATGTTCAAAGGTAGGTCTATAATAGTTAATTTAACCTCATGCCAGAGATGTAGCTGAAAGGAAATTAAGATAGTGTTCCCGAAATTACATTGAATTTTCACCTGTGAAAGTCTTCCGGAAAAAGAAACAAAATTACTTTTCTTTACAAGGACAGTGTTGAACCTTTCAAACATCCTTTGTTGAGACTATATTAAAAAATCTGGTGGAAATAAACTGTCAGTGTTTTTATAAAAAGTATGCAATTTTCTGGGTTTTAGAAAAGCTTGGGGTAAGAAAGAAATTATTTAGATCAGACAGGAGAGTTGAAGAACATTTTTTTCTCCTTTAGTCAAACTATTTGAATGGATCCACTTATTGGCAACAATTAGTAACCTTTAGCCTAAACACTATTGTTCATCTTGCATCTGATTGCTTCGATGAAAGAGAAAATGGCTAAGCCAGGCAGCTGAATAGGGAAATCATTTTTGTATAAAAAAAGGAAAAAAGAAAAGAAAGAAAAACTGAAAAAAGATTAGTCACTAAATGTGGAAAAGAAAAGAAAGAAAAACTGAATGAAAACTAGTCACTAAATGTAGATTGTTTTTTATCAAAATTTCAAAGAAATTTTATATTTTAGGAAAATCTAATTTTCTATCCAAAATGATCAAATATGCCCTTTGTTAATTAATTGTATTAGTAAATAAATTAGTCATTGATCAATCATATTACTTAATTGTTCGTACATAGAAAGTGGAAGAAACCTCTGTGCTGATGAATTCTATGTTAGCAGCTCTCCAGCAGTAGACAAAACACACAGGAAGATAGGTTTGCAGCAAACAAGCTGAAACATTCTAAAGCAACATTCTAAAGAAACATTCTAATAAATATATTGACTTAGCATTGGTTGTAGACAGATTTATCTCAGAAGTCAAACCACATCCCACAACATGTACCTATTTTGTATTTTCTTTATGGCTTTGTTTCAAGAATTCACTTTACACTCTAGGAAGACTTTTGTTTTCACCCGATTAAGGACATTCGTTGTATATATGTTACATGTTTCAACTGTAACAGTGCCAGTGGTTTTTCTTCTGTTTTGATATTTTAGGCTCATTACTCACTTTTATAGGAATGCTTTTTATTAATAAAACTGAAATAAGATAGTGGAAATATACAATACACTATATTAGACATGTGCAATTTGTTTCCTTCCGAATGTACATTCGGTCGTATTTTGTGCAATTTAGACATTGAGATGTCTGAAGTGCCAAAGGGCCGAAGTTCCGATGTGCTGAAGTTCCGAAGTGTTTTGGATTTCTGAAAAGTGGCAAAACAAGAGTGAGGGAGGGAAAATTATGTGAATGATGACAGGAATCTTGACCAATAAGCTAATTCCCAATAGATGTGTAAGTGGTTGTGTTGGCAGTCTGGGCACTGGGAGCTCTATAGATGTGTATGTGGTTGTGGTGGCAGTCCGGGCACTAGGTGCCCTAAAGATGTGTAAGTGGTTGTGGTGGCAGTCTGGGAACTGGGAGCCCTGGAGATCTGTATGTGGTGGCGGTCCTGGCACTGGGAGCCTCCTGCCCAGTGCCGGGACTGCCACCACAACAACTTACACATCTACAGGGTTCCCGCATCCCATTGTCAGGACTGTCACCACAACCACTTACACATCTGTAGGGCACTCAGTGCCAGGATTGCTACCACAACCACTTACACATCTAAAGGGCTCCCAGTGCCCGGACTACCACCACAACCACTTACTAGACATGTGAAATTCGTATTAATGCAATTTGGACATTCGGATGCTTACGAAGTTCCGAATTGCAGAAGTTCCAAAATGTTCGGAAGTGCTGAACCAAATGCCATTGGTCCAAATTGCCGAAGCAGACAATTTTTTTTTACTTACCAGAATTTCCGAACTGAACCCATCCAAATTTTTTGCCCATGCACACCCTACACTATTCAACTATCAGTAACCTTTCCGTGGGAAGGGTAATGGGAAAGAAAAGTATTTTTCCTAAACAAACCTCAATTGGAAAACAAAGGCCCCCATTCAGAGCTTAAAACCAAATAAATATTAAAAAGCAAGCAGAATAAATCCTGTTGCAATTCCAGAAGGGATGAGAGGAAATGAAGAAGACAAGATAAATATAAAACAAGAGAAAAAAATAGGTAAAAACTCCAAAGAATAAAGAAAAATGGAAATTATAATAAACAGATGGAAACGTGAGGGTACAGAAAATTAGAAAAATCTGAAAATCAATGGCTAACTAAAACAGCATAAAAGTGTCTATAACAGTGACAATGTAAATGTGAGTGATCACAGTGGTTATAGTCCTACTATAGAAATGAAAATAAATGTATATTGGATGCAAATATCTACATAGATGTAGCTGCATAAAATATCCAACAATATGGCAAATAATAATTAAGCTTTAAAAAAGTGAAATTCACTGTAATATAACAAAATGTAACAGAGCAGACTCCTATGGGAAAAAACAACTAGGTGCGACTCTGAACAATGCTGTATCCATATAGTGTATCCACCAAAATCTTAAGAAGATGAGGGGGTGATACACATGATAAGTCCCCTCAAAAAACCCTGGTATAATCTGGCCTCCCACTATTGGGTCTGATCCGAATACCAAACTTTTATATAAAAAAAACCTTTAATAATAAAATAGCGAATAAAAACATTCACAGAGTTTTTACCTATTTTTTTTTATATTTATCTTGTCTTCTTCCTTTCCTTTTCATCCCTCCTGGAATTGCAACAGGATTTATTCTGGTTGCTTTTTTATCTTTTTTATTTATGTTTCCTTTTTTTCGTATTGCTTGTTTGCATCCACTATCTCAGTTTGCACGAATGTTTTTGTTTTAATGTTTTTGTTGTTCACAATGCTTTTAAAATAGTTTGTTTTCATGCACAGTTTGTCAGCAATGCAATCCATTGAGCATTGATTCTGCACACAACTGTTGGTGTTACACCCATGGATAATACATGTATATTAGCAGTCAACTCAGGAAACAACTGGAATGGTGTATAAAACCTTATTTATTTACTCAGCCCATAATAGAGATCTTCAAACTCGAGCAGCATAATTTATGAGTGGCACTGATGATACAATAAAATGTATTTGTTGCGGCCAGCGCATTATTTGAAACATTGTCTGTCTCTTAGGTTACAGGGAATGGCAGGTAATGAAGGTTGGCTCTGATAACCACACAGAATGTATTCCAAGAGATATGAATGCAGCATCACACACAACCTTTAAGCCTGAATCGAATTCTTCTTCCAGAAAACATGCTTGGGCTAGCTGGAGGTCAAAGCTTTATTAATAGGTAATTGCACTGTACTTGAACACACAGTGTGAATGAATCAAAGGGCAAAGTGTTGAGGACACCAATTTAATGATGCCATATCTAGAGGAAGAAGCAAAAAAATTAACAGGTATAGACAGACGGAATAAAAATGGTTATCTGTGCGTGTGTGTGTGTGTGTGTGCTTTTGTTTATTTGTTATATATCAAGAAAATCTCAGCACTCAACCATACACATGTATACTGACTCTTGGCCCTGTACATTCCACGTAAAAGATGCACTCTCCGGACTTTCATAAATGTAGTTTTAATGCGACAAAAATGTGCTACAACACAGTCAACAATGTTTACATTGCAGGGTTAAGAACTCTAGCGGCTGTCTTCCAGACAGCCACTAGAGATGCTTCCTGGATTTTAACGGCATTTATTCCATAAAATGACATTGGACTTCCTCACTTTTTTTTCATGAGTACGTCCAATGTCTTAAAAATCCCCATAGAGAGGGGGCGTGGCTTGACCGCTCATGGAGTAAGTCGCACGCTGCACTCGCTCCCAGGCCCCAACCCGCATAAACCCGAATTCAGAGCAGAACCCACGGTCCACATGGGGAAACCCAGACGGAACACCCCCCGCCATCCTCCCACTCCCCACACGAACCTTAGACTGGGTCCCATGGACGAGTTTATGTCCACCCCACAACAACTTGGAGGCACACGAGGCGCGGACAAGATGGCGCCTCCCTCCCCTCCCTCCCCAAGCACCAGCAGCATGGCAGGCTCCGCGGAAGGGACACCCGACGCCGATGCCTTAACCCAGATGTCCAGAGATTTAGCAGCCATATCGGCAAATATGCTTACGCGGGGTGATAAAGCGGCCATGATCACTGAACTGCGCACCATCATCCGAGAGGAGATTGCAGGGGTGCGTAGAGACTTAACGGTCCTGGAACAGAGGGTGACCGACCTAGAGGAACACCGCCTCCACTCGACGCACCACCAACAAGCCGCAGACCTGGCGACGACGCGACAGGGGAATATCCTGCTCGAAATGCGTAGACAGGTCGAGGACCTGGACAATAGGGGCCGCCGTAACAATATATGGGTGCGGGGCCTCCCTGAAGCGGACGACGAGTCTCCCCGTGATTTATTGCTGGGCCTTTTCACGCAACTGCTTGGTGGGGACTCACCGGCTGACATACCTATGGAACGTGCCCACAGAGCTCTACGGGGCCCCAGGAGAGACGGCCTACCTAGGGACGTAATATGCTGCCTTTCCTCGTTCCCACAGAAAGACGCCATAATGAGGGCGGCCAGGGCCCAGCGCACAATCACCTACATGGGTACCCAGGTTTGGCTGTTTCAGGACCTGTCGACCCTCACTCTGGACGCCCGTCGGGCGCTGAAGCCCCTGACGCACATGCTGCTTGAAAAACGGATTCCCTACAAATGGGGTTTCCCGTTCAGCCTGCAAGCTAAGGTTGAGAACCACTGGCACACGCTACGCTGGCCCAATGACGTACCTCGATTTCTACAGTCGGCTGGACTGCCACATGTCCACATCCCGAACTGGATTCTTGAATTCCCACCTGCTCGCCCCACCGGACCTTACCCGGCGGCAGAGAACCTAGCAGGGGGACACGCTGCACCCCCCCCGCAACGTCGTGGCGGCCCTGACGGCCCGGAAGAATGAAGCACTAACGCTCTCTTGCTGATCTCCTGCTCTGCGGACCACGGACCACTTCCTAAAGCATTTCCCTACTCTCCAGGAGAGGACATTTGTTTGCTGCTGGCTTTTGGCGACCTCACACCGTGACACAAGGGGGGATATGACCTACAGGCCTAGATCACCGGTGAACGGGCCGAAGCCAAGAACATCACCTAGCAACACGGGACTTGGGGACTCACAGGGGGTGGGATGCTGCTTGATTGGCGGGCCACAAGCTGTGAGCCGCATTGCTACGACCAGCATGGGGTGGGGGACTGGGCCGCGAAATCCAGGACTTCGTATGTATGAACCCGTATCTGCGACCTGTAAGTTAAACTCCCTTAGGGGTGATGGTTCCTGCTCCTTGTAACAGTCGCTTTTTCTCTTTATTATATTCACATTTGCATTTATGTGTTTCTCGTTCTTCACATTGCTGGTTAGGTTACCACGAACTCCCCAATTTGTAGCGAGCAGCCCCGTAACCTACTGCGCCTCCTACAGTGCCCGCGCTGCCCTTAGAATATCGTTCCCTTTCCTGGGAACACGCTACGAGGGTACTGTATGATGCTTTTAAAATGCCTCGCATGTTACTTACGTGGTACAGGGGGCCTATCTAACGCCACATACTTCCCCCTGGAGTGGGCGAAGTTAGTAATTGTATAGCACATATCCTACAGTTTGGGGCCCTCGCCACGTGGTGCCATGAGCCTGATCTGAGCAGTTGCCTTTCCCCCTCCCGCACGCTACAACGCCATTATGTATTTTGTTCCCATTTACTTATTATGACCACGGGGATGGCCTCTACGCTTCATCCTAGACACAACTCTCCCCCGTTGAAGATAGTAATGCCACCGGGGGAGGGACACCTCACTGCTTTCGTGGCGCCCCGTGCTGCCCCTTCAGCCTAGAACACGCCGTCATTTTTTTGCCCAGGGTGTGTGTTGTAAATTCGCCTCATGTACCAGGTTTTTTCACTTACACGGCTCCGGGGCACGGACCAAGCCATAAAAGTATCCCCTTAGCGAAGGATGTACTGTTTATGTCGGATGTACTATGCAGAACAAACCGCATTCTACGTGGTGTCCACAAGGACTAAATCGAGACCCGTAAGGGCCTAGGTTACCCAGGGCAGTGTAGTGGTCTATATGGCTCACATGTAACCGTTCTCTGATAAGCTCATGGAATCCATATCTGTTTTATGCTACAGTTTGTCTTTTGATGCATACGGTAATGCTGTGACTTGATGTGTTACGCATAAATTGGTATATACTGTTTATGACCTCACCGAGTAGCTATTGACACTCCAGGTGCCCATACCGTGCTGAGGTTAGGTTATCTGTGTAGGATGCAATTCCCATGTTTAAGGCACTTCCTAAACACACGTTAAACTCTTTGTGATGTCCGCATGGAGCGGATTAGGCCGTGCCCACAGGTGCAGTGTATGGGGTACTGTGATTACTAATTTGACACCTGGATACCTCTGGCATTTCTTTTAACGTAACTTAGAAGGCCATTGACAGCTTGCAGTTTCGCTTCTGAATTAGATTGGTATGTTACTGCGATGTTACTGCACAACGCTCACCCAGGTAATCACTGTACACCCAGCGTTGCCCCGGGTGCCTGACTTGAGTTAAACTTTGATACCTGTCGCATTTTGTAATGTAACTGTTTGCTGTTTCATTTGCTCTTTAGAATATGCTGTATTTCTCCTCCTTAGGGAAGTTGGCGGCCACTCTCCCCCTCCCCCTCCAGGTTCCACGGACCGCGCCATAATTGTGCCCCCTTCAGCCGACGGCCCCTCCTGGGCCGCTCTCCACGACATCTCAGGACTCGTCCCCTCCCCTCCGACACCTGTCCCCCCCCCCCCTCCCAGACTGGCGAAATCCCTGACACCTAAACCCGGACAGCGGGTTGGGTGCCGAGGGAAGCGGGCGCTGACCACCCACACTCTAACGTGACAGTCTCCGTGTGCGGACTTCTTCGCACCTCACGCAACTGACCTCTCCCTGTACATAGGACCGGGGTTCGGTGAGACCCTTTAGTTCTCCTTGTCTCCTGAACACCACCAACCGGTCTAGGTTCATTAGTTGCCTTTACTTCCCTTGCCTCTTTGGTCCTACCCTTCCCGCCCCCCACCTATGGATCCCCCCCCCACCAGGGTCCTCCCCACTGGGGAACAGACGGGATTTAAACCAGACTTGCTCACGTTTTGGTCCAACAATACCGGGGGCCTCAACCAACCGGAGAAGCGCTCCCACCTGCTACGCCGTCTTTGGGCGGAGAGGGTGTCTGTGGCTTTCCTGCAGGAGACACACCTTAGGGGCCCGGACGCGCCCAAAGTCGAAAATAACCGCTATAATCTGGCTTACTATGCCAACCACCAGTCGTCTAAGAGAGCAGGTGTAGCGATACTCTTTGCAAGTTCTGTACCTTTTAGCCATACGGAAATTCTCCCTGACCCTGAGGGCCGCTTCCTCTTCGTTAAGGGGACAATTGCTGACCACAAATACACGTTTGCCTGCATATACTGCCCCAACCGTGGTCAACACACTTTCCTCTCCCGCACCCTGACCAAACTTGGTAAATTCAGAGAGGGCCTTTTGTTGGTTGCTGGTGATCTAAATATGCCCCTTGACCCGCTCCTGGACACGTCTCGCGGGACCAGCACAATCCCCTCCCACTGCCTTAGAACCGCTGCTAGAGCGTTGAACGGCTTAGGCCTCGTGGACTGCTGGAGGACCGCACACCCCGATGAGCGTGACTATACCCACTTCTCCCATGTCCACCGTCACTACAGTCGTATCGACTACATATTCATGCCTCAGGAATTCCTCTCCCTACTCCACGATGCCCATATCGGGCTCACGACCCACTCGGACCACGCACCGGTTACGATTCGTACAAGCTCGCCCCTCCACAGACCTAGGGACAGACAATGGAAACTCAATGTGTCCCTGCTGAACGACGTAGCCGCCCGTGCATCTACGCTCCAAACACTCACACAGTACTTTGACACGAATGAGGGACCCGACACCCCCCCCTGACGGTCTGGGAGGCACATAAATGTGTTATACAGGGCCATTACATCGGCCTCTGTATGCAGCGCAAAAAAGACAGACGCAGACAACTCACAGACCTCACAACTAAAGTCTCAACCCTGGAAGCCATACATAAACAAACATTAGACGACAACGACTACCTACGACTGACCGCTGCACGGAGAGAGCTTAGAGACCATCTTTCCCAGGGACTTTTACACACTATTACGAAATCCGCCAGGTATTTCTACGAACATTCCAATAAAAGCGGCAGGCTCCTGGCAAGGATGCTTCAGGCAAAGAGGAGGGCACAGCACATTCACAAAATAAACACACATGACCGACGTAGCACGAGACGACCGGACGGGATACTTGACGCCTTTCAGGCATACTACAGAGACCTGTACAATCGGTCGCAAACCACACCCAGGACAGACATCCTGACACACCAGAAGAGGGTCGCGGACTACCTCACCAAACACATCTCCAAGACACTCACCCAGGATCAATCAGACGGCCTAGAGCAACCCATAACACTTGAGGAACTCAACGGCACACTGAAACTCATGAAGCCGCATAGGGCCCCCGGCCCCGATGGGTTTCCGATTGCGTACCTCCGCACGTACAGTGACACCCTCCTGCCCAAACTTCTGTTGGGGCTGAATTCGATCCGTGAGGGCGGGCAATTCCCCACTGACACCTTAGCTGCCACTATCACGATAATCCCCAAAGAAGGGAAGGATCCGACTAACTGCTCAAGTTACCGCCCAATATCGTTGTTAAACTCAGACCTAAAACTTTTTGCCAAGACCCTAGCTCGGCGGATCTCCCCACTCCTCCCGGACCTGGTCCACCCAGATCAGGTCGGGTTCATCACAGGGAGGGAGGCCAGGGACGACACGATACGAGCGCTCAATATAATACATTTGGTTACATCCGAGCGGCGCGAGGCTGTCCTACTTTCGACGGACGCCGAAAAGGCGTTCGATCGGGTAGACTGGACATACCTCGCGTCCACTCTCCGCCACTTTAGATTTGGCCCCCAAATATGCACCTGGGTGTCGGCGTTGTACACGACACCGACAGCGCGGATCCGAGTCAATGGGACCCTTACCCAACCATTCCCCATCAGTAACGGCACTCGCCAGGGATGCCCCCTGTCCCCCCTCCTGTTTGCCCTCTCTCTAGAACCATTTCTGGAGGCGGTCAGACGGGATGGGGGCATTACAGGGGTGTCGATGGGAGCCGAGGAACACAAACTGGCCGCCTACGCGGATGATATGCTGTTTTTTATAGAACAGCCTTTAATCTCCATCCCCAACCTCCTTCAAGCGTTCCGTGAGTACCGTCAAGTCTCCAATCTGAAACTCAACCTGGATAAATCTGAAGCCATGTCACTGCTGAGAGACGCTAGCTTAGCTGACCGCTTGCAAAGTCTGTTCTCCTTTTCCTGGCAACCCACCAAACTGAAATACCTAGGCACCTGGCTACCACGCGATCTGACACAACTGTACAAAGCTAACTTTCCCCCCCTCCTCGCGAACATCCAAAGGGACCTCCTTCGCTGGTCACCACAGTACCTCACCTGGTTTGGCCGCATTCAGGCACTAAAAATGAACGTCCTCCCTAGACTGTTGTACCTCTTCGCGGCTCTGCCTGTCGAGATACCCCAAGCGTTTTTCCGTGTCCTCACAAGGGATATACGCAACTTTATCTGGAATCGCTCCACATCCCGCATCCGTAGATCCACTTTGGAAAGGCCAAAATCGGCGGGGGGTGCCGGGCTGCCCTCCATGCAGCAATACTATCGGGCCACACACCTTCAGCGGGTCGTGGACTGGCATGCGCGCCCAGGGGCCAAAAGTTGGGTACCTATGGAGGTGCAGCAGGCCAAGGGGGCAATCCCGGCCAGACTATGGCTTGGATCCCTTACGTTCGCGGAACTCCGGACCCACAACCCACTCATAGATGTTACCCTTAGGGTATGGTGCACACTGCGTTACACACACCGACTCACCACATCACCGAACCCACTTACTCCTCTAGCACACAACCCAAATCTAGCAGGGGGTCTTCCCCCCTCGGCATTTCAGAATTTCACACAGACGGACTGGATCTACCTTCGTCAATGGACAGGAGACAGAGCCCTTAAACCACTGACTGACGTAGTGACGGCACAGAGACCAACCACACTGGACGGGTTCCGTTATCACCAGGTGAAGACCTACTACACGAGCCTCCGAGGTAAAGACCACATACACAGACCACTGACAGACTTCGAGCGCCTATGCACCGACAGGAAACACCAAGACCATGCCATATCCTATCTTTACACTACGCTACAAGCGCTGGGCAATGAATGCCCCCTAGGATTTAAGTATCAATGGGAGAGGGAGACTGGGGTGCGCCTGACGGCCCAGGAGTGGGACAAAATCTTCCTCTTAACCCACAAGTGCTCCATTAGCTCTAAGTACCAGGAAATGAGCTATAAACTGCTCACACAGTGGTACAGAACCCCGGACATGCTTAAACGCATGTATGGCACCCCCTCTGGCGAATGCTGGAGATGTAGCTCTGCCCCTGGCACCAACCTTCACATATGGTGGACCTGTCCCCGCATTGTCCCATTCTGGCAGTTGATACACACTAAGATCACCGAAATTGTAGACCCAGACCTCCCACTGCAGCCGCTACCAATGCTTCTGCACCACACAGCCATGTCGGCCCAAAGGTATAAGAAGACGCTTACGATACACCTGCTCTCTGCCGCGAAAAGTCTCATCCCTCTGCACTGGAAAAGCCAGGCAGTGCCCACATATAGACAATGGGTGGATAAGGTAGAGGAAATTCATAACATGGAAATGTTGACCGCGTCCCTGCAGGAACGCTCGGACAAATGTGCTCTCCTATGGTTTCCCTGGACGTCCTATATCGCCCGTGGACAGGCCTGACCAGCCTACTTTGCCCCCGACAAACCCCAGGCAACTAAACTTACCATTCTGTTCCGCGCCCCTTGGGGATAACCCTGGTTCCAGACTTTCCCCTCCTCTCCTCCTTCCCTCCCGTTCCCCCCCCTGTGCCTGACCCAGGCCACGGTCATCAGTGACTAGAGCCCTGCCCTCACTACGAGTCAGGTACTCTCCCAAGTAGGGTGACCTCCACCTGCCGACCCGGACATAGGTACACACTCCTCTGCCACCCCAGACCGGCCTGCTCTATGTGACAATTGCCCTCACCATGGCCCCGCTCCCCGGCGGGACTCCGCTCACGCAGACAAGGTGCAGGCTGGCTAGGTATCAATCGTAAAGGTATTACAGTAATCGCTTTTGACTTTAGGTAGCCAATCAAACTGTTCATAAGTGTACTGTATTCTGTAAAGTGTAACTTGCTTCCCCTCCCCCCCCTCCCTTTTCTTTTTTATGTCTCCCTCCCTATTTTGAAAACTATTATAAATAAAGAATGTCAAAAAAAAAAAAAATCCCCATAGAAAGCAATTTAACGCTCACCTATGGGGAAGCTATAAAGCACATGCGGCACTTGCCGCTGGAAATGGAAACTGATCCAGTGCAGAGGGATCTCAGCGCTGGAAACAGAAAAGTGTAAAAATACATTTTAACCCTTTTGTGCGCAGAGGGTGTAGGGGTTGTATTCCTAATGCTATAGTGTTGCTTTAAGCTATTGTTGTTGCAGAAATTTCAATAAAATGTAGTATGCAGACTGCTGACATGTGGGTACACAATAGAGAACAAGAAGGGGCTTTGTTATAGTTAGAGATGTCCCGAACAGTTCGCCGGGAACTGTTCGCTGGCGAACATAGCTTGTTCGCAGTGGCCGCGGTGGGCGAACATATGCAATGTTCGGTCCGCCCCCTATTCGTCATCATTGAGTAAATTTTGACCCTGTACCTCACAGTCAGCAGACACATTCCAGCCAATCAGCAGCAGACCCTCCCTCCCAGAGCCTCCCACCTCCATGACGAATAGGGGGCGGACCGAACATCGCATATGTTCGCCCGCCGCGGCTACCGCGAACAAGCTATGTTCGCCGGCGAACAGTTCCCGGCAAACTGTTCGGGACACCTCTAGTTATAGTTGAATTATCATTCAAGCTATATGATAAGTGTGTTATGCTTATTAGACAGTAGGTGGAGCTGTACAGAATGTGCATAGTTATAAAATTACGGTAAGTTTTGTGTGTTAGCTTCCCCTTGCATGTCTCTAGGTTAACTGACTCCCTGGTTCTAACACAGTTTGATGCTTTATCTAATTCCTATCTAGTCTGTGCAATTAGCACAGACTTTACAGTGCGGCCACACAAAGACAAAACATATTAGGTACATTCTGCATTGGAAAAGGGATTACCCGAAAATGTTTGTATTATTAAGTCCTTCAAATAAATTGTGGTAGCACTTCTGAATGTACATGGAAACCTTGGTTTCTTTATTTTACAGACTTTACAGTGCACTCCTTTGTAAATCTCAAGTCATTACATCATATTTACATTTAAAGTGATGTAGTAGGACGCTTGTGTATGATATTTCTTAACAGTCTACTATAGTAGACTGCTGGGATATGATATCAAATCCACATGAAATTTAATGGAAGGGAGAGGTGGGATATGGTATAATATTTCTTGAAAATATTCTTTGAACAATAATCACTTAAATTACAAAAAATAAATACAATAAAATCCTATGTTGTCTTCTCTAAAAGTAATATCCTTTTTAGCAGATTTTTACTAAAACATACCTTTTTTTATTTTATTTTTAGTCCATTGCAGTATTTGTCCCATCTTTTTTTTAAAAAATATCTTTACATCATATTACATAAGACAAAAAATTTATCACACAAAACAAATAACAGACAATATCCATGTGATTTATTCACATTTTACATATTATAAATTGGTACCACATCCTGAGATTACAAAACACACATCACTTTTTTTTTTGCCTATAGCACAGAAGTTGTCATATGCAAGACAATTCCAATATAATGTATTTATTTTTACACTTTGACAGCTCATGAAAATCTAAATGACATCGTGGCAGGTTGCAAATTAAATAGGATATAGCCCAAGAGCCCCATTATGTTAGCAATTTTATAGACATCTCTAACCTATTTTATGTACACTACCTGGACTGTTCGCATTGTGATGTAGCTGCAGTGAATTACTGTCTTACAATACAAGTATCCCACTGAGAAATGGTATCCTGAGCTTAAAGAGCATTATATATTGTTAGAAGGAAAATCCAGCTTTATTCAAAGATGTGTCAGTTATACTAGCAGTGGAAGGTGTCAATAGTGTTCTATGCTACCTGTCTTACATTACAGATGCCTATGTCTAGATAAATCTTTATTTAACATTTACTTCTTTTATCAAGTAAAGCGCAAATACATAGAGAGCAAAAGGCACTATTTAAATATATCTCAAATCCATGAAATTTGAAAAAAAGAAAAAATGGAGAAGATCATCAATCATCTTCCTGCAGCTAGATTTTTCGGGGTTTTTTTTGTCGCAATATTATACAGTAAAAAAGCAACGCGCAACATTGTTTTGATACTTTTGTCCTGTACTTGGTGAACTAAAAAGTAGTCTCCCTCACAACTGCAAGAACAAGAAATCAAAGAATTACAGTGAACTGCAGACACACTACAACACAAAAGTTAAAAGTAAAAAGAGATAGCATGATCCCTTGGGAAGTATAACTGAGTTGGTGGTTATGGTAATTCTCATAAGGTGGACCTGTCCTTGCATTTAGACAATTGTTATGTTATTGCAATCGTTAACATTAAAGGGATGCTCTAAGCACCACAGCCACTTCATCTACATCAAGTGGTTTTGGTCCAAAGACTCTGTCTCTTTAAAATAAAGTGAAAAGGGAACTGGAATATGACCACCACCTATACAACTGAAAAACACTTTGAACATCAAACTGCAGGATAAAGGATAATTCTGTGTGCACAGATATTGTGTCAATGTCCATAATGGGTAGTAAATCCGAAAATCTCAATACACTGCACTTAGGGTAATATTGTACACTAAAGAAAATTTTTTCAAAAAGGTAATATTGCACTCAAATTCATATGAGATTTTTCCAGATTGTCTCCCATTATAGGATATAACTGCTTTCGGATGAGCTCTTCTGCAGTCAATCCTCCTTATGCAGAAATATTAGGAAGCAGAATGAAATTACAATAGTGCAATACTGTATGACACAAGTATGATCCAATAAAACTACTGCACTCACAACTTAGTAGATACAACTGAACATATCACCACTCGAAGTAGTCAGGTTGTCAGGTCCCCTACCAGAACGACCACCCATTCGACGAAACGGATGAAACCAAGAGCCATTATGATGAATTAAAAATAATGAAATAAAATAAAACTATTAAATAGACTACCAAGTCCCAATGCATTTCATGTATGACATAGCCTTCTTCAGGGGTATGTTAATTAAGCATAAATTCTGTTTCTGTACCGGTAACATAGACAAGACCACCTTCATTATTCTCTCTCTTTTCCTGTTATTGGTGCAATATGAAACAAATTATCAACATGCGTTCTAACCTGGAAGGCAAATATGGCACTTCCGGCTTTTTGAACCTCTAATAACAGAAGCCGGTAAGGCCCAAAAATCAACACCTTATCTTCCGTAACCTATCGAAATAAACAGTTTGCCCTCTAGAGGCATCGCAAAGGTTTACATGGAAAAGGATGTGCTGGATGCCCAGTCCCTCTTGTCTGGCATTGTAAAACATTGCAGTTTCTGAGAAACGTAAAGTTTAACATTTTGCCTAAAAGACACTTCTAGTGGCTATCAGACTAACAGCTGCTAGGTATTTCTGCATTAAAGATCTTTGATTTCCAAATGGTCTCCATGTATACACACAGCATTAACAAATTCCATAAAATTTATTTTCAATAAAGGTTTGCTTCACTTGCTGAGACTCCAGCGATGCATACCTCTCCTCTTCTTACAACGTCAATTGTCCAATCCAATGCTCTCCCTAGAGGAATTCAATGCTTTCCTATGAGCTGTGATGTTCAATATCGATTGATGAGTTACATAGTTACATAGCTGAAAAGAGACTTGCGTCCATCAAGTTCAGCCTTCCTTACATATGATTTTGCTGTTGAGGTGGTGACAGAAGATAGACGTAAGTCTTCAGCAGAGCGTAAGTGCCTAGACGGGACATACTTGTGTATTAGGGAGGATAGATAGATGGGAGCAACATTGTGTAGAGATTTGAAAGCAAGAGCCAGAATTTTAAAATGAGCCCTATATCTTACAGGAAGCCAATGTAGGGACTGACAGAAGGGTTATCAACATTACATACCTTCTCTGTTCTGAGCTTGCCCCCCATCTCCACCCTTTTATACTGAGCTAAAGCCCTTCTCCTTTCTGTCCTATATCCATTTTGTAGATTGCTATGACCCTCCCCCCGTACTACTAGTTTAAAATCTGCTCCAACCTTCTAGCCATTCCATTCCCCAGCACTGCAGACCCTCTCCCATTTGGGTGCAACACATCACTGCTATAAGGATTGTACCCAAGCGCAAAGTCAGTTCAGTGCTCTAAAAACCCAAAACCCTCCTTCCTGCACCAAGATCTCAGCCACGCATTGACCTCTCTGATCTCCTACTGCCTTCGTGGCACAGGTAATATGTCAGAGAATACCACCTTGGAGGTCCTTTTCTTAAGTTTGCTATCTAATTCCCTGAAATCATTCTAGGACCTTCCATCTTCCTCATACTTTGTCACTGGTACCAACATGGGTCATGACTGCTGGATCATCCCCAGCCCCTCCCAGTAATCCATCCACTCTGTCAGCAACTTGCCGGACCCGAGCACCCGGAAGACAGCAAACTGGTTGAGTCGATCAGATTGGCAGATTGCCCTATCTACTCTCCTAATGAAAGAGTCCCCTACCACCACAACCTGTCTAGCCTTCCTTACATTTTCATCCTTACCCGTACATAGTTTCCCATAGCAGAAGTTCCTCTAGTGACTGACAGTATGATTTAACTTGAATAGTTAAAATGACAGGAACACTACACTCAGGCCACTTCATATTTAGTAATACTTTCATTATTTTCAGAAAATGTGCAGCCTCACAAATTAAACAAACTATATTTAGAAAATTATATATTTTAGAAAGGAAATTATTTATTGAGTATAATTTCTCTTTAAATGATCCAGTGAAGTAAAGTTATTTATGTAGAAAGGGCCCCAGTACAAGAATTTTCTTGCCCCCACCCCTTCGCAAGGATGGCCAAAAGGTAGATCTTTATCTGTTGTACAATTCCACAATGCTTTGCCAGCTGGGGAACTGCCATTTGCCCAGGGTATTTAGCACTGAGTAGTGTGTGTGTGTTCCATTGAAAACATGGTTTTGTATGGAGGATAAGTGTGAAAATGTAAAAGTGTGTCTTTGTGTGTAGTGTTGTGTTTTGTTTAGTTACTGTCAGGATCGGGTCAGGGATCCAACACGCAGAGTACAAAGAGTAGCTGATACGTATACCGGTCCTTAGAATGGCCGGACTAACGTAGAACTACAATAGAATGGTCAGAGACAAGCCGAGGTCGAGGATAACAGAAGACAGGTAAGCGAGAGACAAGCCGGGTCAAGGAATACAGAAAGGCAGGAGAGTAAATAACAAAGCCGGGACAGAACCAAAAGACAAGAGAATCACAAAGCACTGTGTGACTAGAAGGACTAGAACCACGACAGGGCAATGAGTGAATGAGAGAACCCCCGTTAAGTATCCTGGCTAGGGAGAGGAGACACGCCTCCGGCGAGTCCTGATTCGTCTCCCGAGATTTGAGTGGCAGGATGTTTCGGGTTAGCGTCATGACGTCTACCTCCGGTCCTTCTGTTATAAAAGGAAGTGACTCCCTCGCGGCCGGCGTTAGCAAGGCCGAGTGAACCGCGGGAGATCGAGGAGACATGGCGTCCGGACGGATAACCTTCTAAGTCTCTACCTCTCTCAACGGTAGAGACTCCAGGTACCCTGACAGTACCCCCCCCCTCAGATACGCCCACCGGGCGGAAGGAGCCGGGGCGAGATGGAAAGCGGGAGTGAAATGCCCTGCGAAGACGAGGAGCATGAACATCCTCTTGTGGTACCCAACTCCTCTCCTCAGGACCATATCCCCTCCAGTCAACTAAATATTGTACTCGTCCCCGGGAGACACGAGAATCAATAATGGAGTTAACCTCATACTCCTCCTGACCCTCCACCTGAACAGGGCGCGGAGGGGCGATTGTGGAGGAGAATCTGTTACAGATTAGAGGTTTCAACAATGACACGTGAAAGGAGTTCGGGATGCGTAAAGTAGCTGGAAGAGCTAGACGATATGCCACTGGGTTAATTCGAGTCAAGATCCTGTAAGGACCAATATAACGAGGAGCGAACTTCATGGAAGGAACTTTAAGACGAATATTCCTAGTGCTCAACCACACTCTATCGCCTGGAACAAAATTCGGAGCCGCCCTTCTACGTTTGTCAGCATGTTTCTTTACCAGTACAGAATTGTGTAGAAGAATCTGTCGAGTCTGATCCCACAACTTCCTCAAGTTGGCCACATGAACATCAACCGACGGTACTCCTTGGGAAGGAGAAACCGGGGGAAGAATAGATGGATGAAAGCCATAGTTCATGAAGAAGGGACTTGAATGCGTGGAGTCACAAACAAGATTGTTGTGCGCAAACTCTGCCCAAGGAATCAAACCGACCCAATCGTCCTGGTGTTCGGAAACAAAACAACGTAAGTATTGCTCAATCTTCTGGTTAGTT
This sequence comes from Pelobates fuscus, assembly GCF_036172605.1. NCBI lineage: Eukaryota > Metazoa > Chordata > Amphibia > Anura > Pelobatidae > Pelobates > Pelobates fuscus. Next base: position 346,147,351 of record NC_086319.1, read on the forward strand.
CGTTCAGCAGCTCCGTTAGACTGAGGGTGATAGGCGGACGAAAAATTCAATTTGATGCCTAATTGAGAACAGAACGACCTCCAAAAACGTGAAACAAATTGGGAGCCTCTATCAGAAGTGATCTCAGAAGGAATCCCATGTAAACGAAAAATCTCTTTAGCAAAGACCTCTGCCAATTCAGGAGAAGTCGGGAGTTTAGGCAAAGGTACGAAATGTGCCATCTTGGTAAACCTATCGACTACGGTGAGGATAACAGTGTGTTTTTTCGAAACCGGCAGATCCACAATAAAGTCCATAGCCACACAGGACCAAGGTTTGTCAGGAATCTCCAGCGGTTGTAAAATCCTTAATATCCTTCCGTAACGACGGCCACCAGAAATCCTTGGAGATCAAAGAATACGTCTTGCGGACCCCCGGATGACCAGCCACCTTACTCTCGTGAAGACACTGTAAGAGCTCCAATTGAAGTTCAGGGGGAACGAAAAGTCTGGAAACCGGAGTCAGTCTAGGTGCCAGATGCTGCAAGTTCCTTATCTGATCAAGTAGCGGGGAATGAACTTTGAGAGTAGTGTTAGCGATAATGTTACACTTGGGTACTATAGAGGACAAAACCGGCTCAGATACGGCAGCAGGTTCATATTGGCGAGATAAGGCGTCGGCTTTAGAATTCTTAGAACCTGGCCTATATGTGAGTACGTAGTTGAAGTGAGTGAGAAATATGGACCAACGAACCTGTCTAGATGATAGTCGTTTAGCCTCCCCAATATAGGATAAGTTCTTATGATCCGTCAAAATAGTAACAGGATGCAAGGTACCCTCCAATAAATGTCTCCACTCCTTCAAGGCCATTATAACCGCTAGTAGTTCCCTGTCACCAATGTCATATCTGCTTTCAGTACCGGACAATTTTTTGGAAAAGTATCCACAAGGATGTAGTGGTTTATCTACACCCAACCTTTGGGACAGAACAGCACCTATACCTGTCTCAGAAGCGTCTACTTCGAGTAGGAAAGGTAGAGTAGTATCAGGGTGAACTAAAATTGGTGCGGAAGCAAACAGCTCTTTGAGTGTCTCAAAAGCCCGAAGAGCTTCAGTAGACCAATTCTTAGTCTCAGCCCCTTGTTTGGTCATGTTAGTGATGGGAGCAATGATAGAGGAGTATCCCTTAATGAAACGTCTGTAGTAATTAGAGAAACCAATGAATCTCTGGATAGCCTTGAGACCCTGAGGTAAAGGCCAGTCTAGTATGGATTGGAGCTTCTCCGGATCCATTTCAAACCCTTCCCCAGAAATCACATAACCAAGAAATGTAGTTTGGGATTGGTCAAAGCTGCATTTCTCTAGTTTGCAGTATAAGCCATGCTGAAGAAGTTTGTGTAAAACCCTCCTGACTTGCCTGTGGTGAGTCTCAATATCCCTGGAATGTATAAGAATATCATCAAGGTATACAATTACACAGTCATCTTGAAACTCCCTAAGAACCTCATTAATAAGGTCCTGAAATACTGCCGGAGCATTGCAGAGACCAAAAGGCATTACCGTATACTCATAGTGCCCATATCGAGTATTGAATGCAGTTTTCCACTCGTCACCGTCGTGGATTCTCACTAAATTATAAGCACCTCTAAGGTCTAACTTAGTGAAAATTTTAGAACTTTTTAATCGGTCAAAAAGCTCGGTGATCAAGGGAATCGGATAAACATTTCTGATGGTTATCTTGTTAAGGCCTCGGTAGTCAATGCAAGGTCTTAAAGAGCCATCCTTCTTTTTAACAAAAAAAAATCCAGCCCCAGCAGGGGAGGAGGATCTTCTAATGAACCCCTTGTCTAGGTTTTCACGAATATACTCCTCTAGAACTAAGTTCTCATTCGTGGACAAAGGATATACATGACCCCTGGGGGGCATGGTACCAGAAAGTAAATTAATTTTGCAATCAAAAGGCCTATGTGGTGGTAAGGTATCAGCCTTTCTTTTGTCAAATACTGCCTTTAAATCTTGATACAAGGACGGTATCTGTACTTTGGTAGAGTCAGTAGCGTTATTAATTGGGTTGACACTACAAAGAGGTGACACTTTCTTTAAACAACTCTCTTGACAATTCTGGCCCCAAGAAACTATTTCCCCTGATCTCCAATCTATAACGGGGTTATGTTTCTTAAGCCAGGGATATCCCAGGACTATGGGAACAGAAGGGGATGAAATGAGTAGTAGGGATATTTCCTCCTTGTGTAGAATACCAATAGTTAAGTAAAGAGGTGTGGTCTCCCGGGAAATCACAGGCTCAACTAAAGGTCTACCATCAATGGCTTCAACAGCCAAGGGTGTCTTCCTTAACTGGGATGGGATAGTGTGTTTAGTGAGAAACTTTTGGTCGATAAAACTCTCAGCAGCGCCGGAGTCTATCAATGCCATAGTTTCTAAAGTTCCCTTCTCCCAAGTTAACGAGACCGGTAAAAGGAGTCTATGTTCTTTGTAGTTATGAGTAGAGGACAAAATCGAAACACCCAAGGTCTGTCCTCTAGAGAAACTTAGGTGCGAGCGTTTCCCGGACGGCTGGGACAGCTCAAACGTACATGACCTCTGAACCCACAATACATACACAGTCCCTCTCTTCTCCTGTACTGTCTCTCCTCCTCTGAGAGACGAGTAAGGCCTAACTGCATAGGTTCTGAAACCTGTGGATCTTTGGTTTCAGCAACTTGAAATGATGGTACTAGTCTAGAGAAAGATTTAGCGGTTCTATCTCGAGTATTCTGTCTCTCCCTTAGGCGTTCGTCAATACGGGAGACAAAGGAAATTAAGTCCTCCAGATTCTCGGGAAGTTCTCTAGTAGCTACCTCATCAAGTATTACATCAGATAATCCATTTAAGAATACGTCTATATAGGCCTGTTCATTCCATTTTACTTCTGCCGCCAAAGACCTGAACTCTAGTGCATAATCCACAAGGGTTTGGTTGTCTTGTCTAAGGCGCAACAGTAATCTGGCTGCATTGGCCTTCCTGCCAGGAGGGTCAAAAGTTCTTTTAAAAGCAGCTACAAAGGAATTATAGTTATAGACTAATGGATTATCATTCTCCCACAACGGATTCGCCCATCTCAGAGCTCTCTCAATGAGTAAGGTAATAATAAATCCCACCTTTGCCCTATCAGTAGGGTATGAACGGGGCTGTAGCTCGAAGTGAATACTGATCTGGTTCAAAAAGCCACGACACCTCTCAGGGGAACCAGCATAACGTACAGGTGGGGTAACTCGGGAAGAAGCACCTACAGTAGCTACCTCTAACCCTGAACCCACAGAAGAAGCAGAAGTGTTACGCCTCTCCTCAGGTGGATTAATAGGGCGAGACAGCAGCGCCTGTAGTGCCAGAGCCATCTGATCCATCCTATGATCCATGGCGTCAAACCTAGGATCAGGAGAACCAAGCTGACAATTTGTACCTGCAGGATCCATGGCCCTGTCGTAATGTCAGGATCGGGTCAGGGATCCAACACGCAGAGTACAAAGAGTAGCTGATACGTATACCGGTCCTTAGAATGGCCGGACTAACGTAGAACTACAATAGAATGGTCAGAGACAAGCCGAGGTCGAGGATAACAGAAGACAGGTAAGCGAGAGACAAGCCGGGTCAAGGAATACAGAAAGGCAGGAGAGTAAATAACAAAGCCGGGACAGAACCAAAAGACAAGAGAATCACAAAGCACTGTGTGACTAGAAGGACTAGAACCACGACAGGGCAATGAGTGAATGAGAGAACCCCCGTTAAGTATCCTGGCTAGGGAGAGGAGACACGCCTCCGGCGAGTCCTGATTCGTCTCCCGAGATTTGAGTGGCAGGATGTTTCGGGTTAGCGTCATGACGTCTACCTCCGGTCCTTCTGTTATAAAAGGAAGTGACTCCCTCGCGGCCGGCGTTAGCAAGGCCGAGTGAACCGCGGGAGATCGAGGAGACATGGCGTCCGGACGGATAACCTTCTAAGTCTCTACCTCTCTCAACGGTAGAGACTCCAGGTACCCTGACAGTTACTATATGACAGCAGTGGTTTACTTGTATGTAGTGTTTGCCTTTGAATGTAGGGGTGTGTGTAATTAGTTTTGACAATTGCACATATACACTGCCACATACACACTAAGACACATACCCACACTTATGAACACACAGATATACATGCAGACAGACACTGACAGATATGCAGACACACACACGAACACTCATACACATGCACACAGTGACACTCGTGCAAACACTGACACACATACAGATGCACAAAGGGCACACAATGACACACATGTAGGCACACAAAAAGAAGATACACAAACAGACACCCATGCAAAATGTACACATTTGTAGGCACCCTCCTGTTTTCTACCTTTTAGGGCAGGAGAGTGGCTCCCCTGGGGTCCAGTCTGCTGGCTTAAGCTGTTGGTTGTCAGAGGCTCTCCCGGACTGTGTCCCCTCCTCTATGCCTGTTCCTCCAGCGTGGCTTGGTCTGTTAGCTGGGAGGAAGTGACAAGCTCTCACTAGCCTCTTAGCACTGTCTACCATTATTAAAGGGACTCATTTACACTGTTAAAGGGTTGCAGCACACGACCAAGCCCCTGAAGACACGTGCCCATCAGGTGGCCCAAAGTGTGGGACCCGATGTAGCCGCACCAGTAGTAGTTCCACTGCTAACTTGTGAAGGGAGCCTATATTATATATAGATCAATTCTTTGAAGTCAGAAATATTAAGACTAAAACCCAAACATGCATTCATTGCTATGTACTACATCTGAATATAAATATTCAGATAAACCGTTATGCTCAGAATGACTGATTTGCAATGTCAGATTGTTTCCTAGGGTTTTTTGAGATTTGGCTCAGCAGCTTTTATTACCAAATAAATGTAAAAAAATGAAAATGAAAAGAAGTTATGACTTTTTGTAGCACACAAAAATAAGGTGCATGGAACTACAGCAAGATTTGAAGAAGGTGAACCAAACAGACAATTTAATATTCTCGTGCTTTTGAAATATTTATCAAAAAGGCAAATAAATAAGAATATACAAAGGTTCTCTACATCTGGAACAGGAGAGTCCACTTTTGACTCTCTATGCAATGTCGAAAAAATACTAAGAATTTTTTGCCTGCTAAAGACTGTCTTTAGTTGGGTAATAATAAAAGTTTCTAAGGGGTTGGAGGGGATATACTCAGGACCCCTAATTTAAGAAATCTTATTGCTAGCTTTTTAAAATAAAAAAATATTTAATTCTTGATCTAAATGTGCTATATTATACACAATAGTTGCAAATGTATGAGTTTATCATATCCTCGGCTCCACAACTTGGGATAGAGGAAATTATGTCAGTCATTACACACCATACCCATTGACCACTAAACTAACGGAAACCCAGAAAATATTACCCTAAAAAGGTAATCGAGGGCATCAGGAGTAATTATCACTGCTGCCGAGGGTGACTAAAGCACAGTTAGCAATATGGTCACAAATTGCATCCTATTGTAGAAAAGACACTAGCAGAGTGAGTTAAATTGACCGAATCTCCAATAAACAATAATAAATACATATGTAGTTTTCCATGAATAATTGCTTTCCAAAAATCGAAATAGAAAACATAGATGCATTAAGAGCAACCTGGACAGTTTCTACGATTACACATTCATAGTAAAATATTGGGCACCATCGACCTTTTCAAGTTAGCAACTGACAACTAACTGCATCTCTACTAGTTTCTTAGGAACAAATTAAAATATATAAGGAAAAGGGATTTAAAATTAAATGGCATCATTCAGTTAGCATAGTTAGGGCCTTTTAGTTTGTAGAGGGCTGGGTTAAAACTGATTAGTCTGAGAGCAAATCAAAGCCAAGAATAGTGCGGATCCTACAAAGTGTGTAACGGAAAAGGCAAAGTGAACGAGGTGGCACAGTTACATTCTTTGAGGATATACCTCATTAAAATTATTTAAGCAATGCTTTGTGAAGGTCTCCTTTATTGAGGTTAAGAGAAACGTGTACTGTATTTTACTAACAAGATACAAGGTCATCTTTAACAGTGTATCATTAAACTCAAATTTACTGTTACTGTTACAAGCTAATCTGAATCATAAAACATAGTTATAAGTCAAATGTGATGTCTAGTTATTATTGATTGAGTTAATAAGGCATTTTAACAGTCACAATCGTGGATTTTGCTTTGCTAAAAAAAAGAGAAAAATATGTATTAGAAGACACACTCAGCTGTGTTCTCATCTTAATCATTTAAATTAAAATATATCTTATATAAAATCATTAAGTATAGTGTAAGTATAAATTGGAAATCTCTTATCACCTGAAAACAGTGTTCACAATGGAAGAATACCCTGTTTGACTTTACATTATGGAAAAATGTATTTTGTGATTTTAATTGTAATGGTAATTTAACAATCTCCATACGCACTAATGCATTGATAAAATGTAATCATATATTCTTATGATCATATTTTGTTAATACCTTATTATTTTAAAATGCAAAAATAAGGTAACCCCATCTCTAGCAAATTCATGTATTTTTTTTTTTTTTTTTAAAGGGACACTATAGTCACCAAAACAACTTTAGCTTAATAAAGCCATTTTGGTGTCTAGATCATGCCCCTGCATTCTCATTGCTCAATTCACTGCCATTTTGGAGTTAATCACTTTTGCTTCTGTTGCTTGACTTTATAATCTATAATACCAACAAAAAAAAAAACCAAGACAAAGTTGCTGTTTGTAAGCATAGAGGCTACAGGAGGATTAGTTTAGTTGCAGTATATGATCACACATTGCATGAGCCAGTCGCAAAGATACTCTTTTCAGAATTTTGGTGGCCTTGAGGTCTAATTTTTATATTGTGGACAGTCGGTGCTTAGTCATTAGGAGCAGAAAAAAATTGCATATTAACAGGAAAAAATATTGATTTTAAAAATGGTCACATCTACTGCACCCTTGGTGAATAAAAAAAATTCTTAATCTGAAAATAACTACAGTTATTTTCCAATAAAGATTCCTGTGTATGATATGAGAACTGTTGTTAATTTTGCATGAATCATCTAATATATGTATTTTTTTCCTGCCAGGCGTTCATTTTTCAAACTGTGATGTATTCATACCCAGACTGAGCTCTGTGTTGTTAGATAATGGGGAAAGGATAGCTGCACTGGCAGTATTGTCATATAGTTCTTAAAAAAACATTTTTCAGACGACACTAGAGACTGAGACTCGTGGGCAATCTTGATTAAACACAGTTGAGTGAATCAAACGGAAAGTGAATTTGATGGTTGCCAACCTGCACATTCCATTATATCCTAAGCTGGGAGGATGGGGGTACATATTTAAAGCAGGGGTTCCAAGTAAATAAACTTGGGCACAAAACTGCCTAGTGTCACGTGATACAGGGGTATTTCTTTCTGCATCACAGCTTTAATTCTGTTTTAAGCTACACTGAACAAAATTAGAGCACATTTTAGAGTGGCTTTTTATTGTGACCAGCTTGATATGCCACACCTGTGAGATGGATGGATTATCTCGGCAAAGGAGAAGTGCTCACTAACACAGATTTAGACAGATTTGTGAACAACATTTGAGAGAAATTGGCCTTTTGTGTACATAGAAAAAGTCTTAGATCTTTGAGTTCAGCTCATGAAAAATGGGAGTAAAAACAAAAGTGTTTATAATTTCGTTCAGTGTAGTTGTTCTGTTTACAAAATCATTTTTTTTTCATGTATTAGTAGACATTTCTAAATGTATATCTAAATATGGAAATTGCAGGCATATTTTAGTTTGTTAAAAAATTTCTGGTGAAATTGTTTAAAATGCAGATCTGATTTTAGATTTTGATAGTAAATCATTACATTCTGACACTACCTGAATTTAACTTTTGCGTTTTCTTTGAGGTTCTGCAATGCAGAGGCAGATTAAAATACCTGGGCATTCTCAGGATTTGACACAATCTCAACGTTTTATTTCCTCTAATATAGGTATTGTCAGAATTGACTCATTATGACCCTTTCTTCCTAGTTCTGTGATGAATCTTTTCATTGGAATACCTCTTAATACTTGGCGTTAAATAATACATTGAAGTATCACACTGCATTTTTGTATGTGTCTAAATTTTCGGTGGATTCTGTGGATTTTCATGCACTAACCCATCACACTAATGTACTAAGATTTACCAATCATGGCCAAGAGTTCTAATTTACTGTAACAGCAACCTTACCATGTTCTACAACTGCATAGTCCCCTTCTACCCATTCCTTTTTAATGGTTATTAGAATTTCCTAACCATATTCTATAGGGGTGCTTGGGGTTCGTAGCTTGCTTTTCCATTGTGAGATCTCAGTCACTAACAGTTTCTGTTGTGACATTCATTCCTTGTGAAGAACTCTCAGCAGTATTTTCCTGTTGGTGTGTTCCAACCGTCTAGTAATACAAACCTTTGGTAAACAGTTGCCTTCTTTCATTTATTTATTTCCTTTTACATCGCTGTTTGTTGGTAAAAGCAATTGACTTGGATCGGGCCAGCAATTTTGAGACGTCAGTTATTTTACATGTTGTCTTTAACTTGTATTTAGATCATCTACGGTAACAAATATAATTGCAATCAACCAGAGATTCTTGTAGTTATACCTCTAATTGGTTTGTTGAACTACGATTCAGAAAACAAGTCATAAAAAATTGATGAGAAGTGGTAATTCTAATTTCATTTTATGGTGGCATTATACTAAGGAATTATAATATTGCTTTTAATATTATGATTTGAAAAAAAAGTAAAAAATAAAATAAAATTACAAGTTTAGTTCAGGGATGTGCCTGGATTTGTCAAATATAAATTCTGTACAAGACGTACACACACCTATAACTGCTTAGTGACACTTGGGCAAATGGGCAAAGAAAATCACTGTTTAGTAGATATGCCACTAACAAGTACATGCATTTTCCTGCATGTTTTTATTGAGGGTATAGCGTAATAGATCTTGCTAAGTTCTTATGAACTGCAGCCTCAGCAGGCCCTACCCGCTTTTTCCCCAGAAGAGACTTTCAGTCAGAAAAAAACTCTAAATTGGTGCCTTTGTGCACGTGTGTGCACAAAACGGACGTGTCTGGTCTGAGGTCTGGAGGAGCTGGGTCAGCTGAACTGAAGTCTGTGTTGGAGGAGGCAAGCACGCTCAAGTAGAAGGGCGCAAATGGAATGAGGCTGCAATCCTCACTGGGGTGTCCCATGGGTTATTTATAAAAGTGTTGATTTCTCATAAAAATCTGCACTTTTATAAACTATGGTTAAAATAAGATACTCCTCAACCAGCAAGCTGAAGTGCTTTTGGGGTGAAGAGTGGTCCTTTAAACACTTACATCATCCTGGATGAAAGCTGACAATTTGTTACATTAAATAAATTAGTTAATGTCTTGCTGCTTCAATATGCCCTATTTAGTGCACTCAGGAGTTTCAAAATTAATTACAGATGTTTAGCACATGCATTGATATTACGCGGCTTAAATAATTATACCATTAACTTTTGCTGGAGGGGTAAGTGAATGAACATACTAATACTTAATTTCAACAATTTAACTTTTTGATCGCCTTCTCGCCCCCTGAAGAGTTCTCAGTTTATACTACGTTAAAGCAGTGCACGGATATGTTTTAAATGCCAGCAGGTGCAGATGGAAATAAAAAAGCCATGCCTCATTTTGTTGTTTGTACCAGATGCTAACTCCTAAAAATTTCACACAGTTATGTGCTTGCCGTTCCTGTAATCTTCTATACGTCAATAATAATACGGTGCAAGGCCTACTTCCTTCTAAATGTCACAGAGGAAGCATTACAAACACACCCTGATGGATTGGCCTTTAACATATCAACTCTTTCTAAACAGAGGCAGAGAAAATCCTAATAAACGTCATAAGGCATTCTTAATAAAGCAGATTTAGTCATGCATCTCTAACTGCTGGACCTGTAGGTAAGATTGGACTGATAGCCTTAAATAAATCATATCTTGTGCAACATATGTTAGTGTCTCACAGAGAATAAAATCATTTCACGCTAGTTGAAAAGACTGCAAACATGGCAGTCAGTTTTCAAATGACATGATGACTTAACACATTTTAAGAACTGAAGGATGCTGTACGTGTCCTTTGGCTGTGGTCGGGTTGGTCGGGTGTTCAGATGGTGTGTTAGGAGGAATATTTTTAATGTATACTGTAACGGATCGCCTGGCACCCCAACTGGGTACCTCCGTTAATGGATGCTCCTAGCATTTCCTGAGGACTCCAAGCACTGCAGCAGACACCACAACCACTGAATCAGAGAAGCGTATAAATTCTCTCAAGCATATGAATGCTGTAGACAGTTGAATAGGAAACCATATAAATAGGTTTACACTCCTAGCAGTCAAACTGGAACAGCATGCAATAAATCCTCCCCCAATAATGAGACGACACTTCACTTTGAGGGTTAAGCAGGAACTGAGGCTGGCACTCCCAGCCTGGTTTTTATTACAGTTGTTGAGAATACAGGTCCGCCCACAGGGAGGGACAAAACAAACAATCAATCGGTACAATACACACAGACACTCCCACACAAAATCCTCCCCTCTGCCTGTAATAGGATTACTGAACACAATGGGTAATCTCATTATCACAGGCAGAGGAATACAGTTTTATAAAAAATATCACAGGGACCCCAAAACATGCAATAACCCCATAAAGTATATCCTCAGAACCAGGGGATCTGGGTGAACCACATATCCAAAATTCACCCAGATCCATTCAGTAGTTTGGAAGATACAGTTTAATGCAGATTCCACAGAACATATACAGATTATATAAAAAATAATTACTGTATAATGTGTCCCCTGTTGTATAGTTTAAAACTACTGCACAATGTCTTTGTGTGCCAAATACCGGCGAGATGGCACCGTGTAGAAAAGTCACAACAATGTCTGTGAGTTAAAATGGCCGCCATCCATTGTTCTCACCATGTGCTTCATCCAATTGATGTAGATAAATTTAGAAATAAACAAATATGTTTAAATGTCTATCTGTTCCTGTCCAAATCTGAGATGATTAAATTGCGTATACGCAGAAGTAAGCTCACACTGACACATGGAGTTCAGCTTAAAAGCACTTCAGAAAATTTAATGCCATCTGGTTGGAAAACAGTTATGCAGGCCTTTTTAAAGGCAAAATGACATCATCATTGAATATCAGATAATAACAAATAAACATCATTAATTGGATTAAATGTTATGTGACTATATCAGTGTCCACCCATCAATATTATTAATTGGCTCAGGGGTTTGAGTGACTAGCTGGGTGTCCTCCCACCGGGAGGTGGTATTGTTCTGGACAAGGGTGTGGACAGAAGGCTCAGGCGCCATTTTTCCCAGCATGAGTTTTACTCGGTGGAAAGGGGGGCTTGAGCGTCATTTTACACAGTCAGTGATGTCAATATTGTGGTCAGGTGCAAAGTTCTTTTATGAATAGAACATTTCATTAGTACAGTGTTCTCATGGCCTTGGCTCTGGCCTTGGTTATACTTTGTTGCATGTTACAGGAGATTCAATAATTCCGGAGTCAGCTATGTCTTTATAGAAAATACAGTCTCTGTTCATTGTATTGAATGTTGCTGGGAAATTCTGTCATGTAATGTAGTTTAAGATGGAGAATCTGTCAGGTAATGAGGACAAAATGGAGGGTTTGTTACAGTGTGAGGTTAAAATGGAGTTAGTACAATAATTCAGTACAAGTTCAATAAAGATTTTTAATAATTCTACATCACATTGTTCTCACCATGTGCCTCTGATACATGAAATGGTGGTCACCCAGTAACTCCACAGTATGTCCCCAGATGGTTCTTAAAGGGCCAGTAAGGTCATACATAATCCATTATGCCCAAATATTGTACTTGAAGGGCCATATCTCCCAGGGACCATAATCACAGGGCAGGAGGCGAGCAAGCAGTCCCCTCCAGGAAACTGGGGCAGACTCTGGTGCAGGGTCCAGTCCGCTACATATACATTTACTGAACTCTGAGGGACATTGACAACTGTTTTGATGGTATATTATAAAAAACCTCAATATTGTCCAACTCTAACTCTCCATCTCTCTCTCTCTCTCTCTCTCTCTATCCCTCTAACCTAAACCCCATCTATCTGTCTCCCCTCAGTCACATTTTTCCTTTTCTACTCACCTCTCTTGCAGGGCCAGACTAGGAAATAAAGTAGCACACACTAATACCCCACCCCACCACCACAACCACCATAAACACACACACACACACACACACACACACACACACACACACACACACTGACCCTGTGTTCTTCCCCCTTATTCTTACTGAGCTCAAGTTTGTCCTTCTTTCCACACACACTCTACATTTTGTAAACCCACTTCATTTTAATATAATTCTCCAGCGGCCTCCATCTGTGTGCCCAGGACAAAGAGTTTTTGGCTGTCACTGCTCCTCTGATCTCCCCAAGACACCAATTTATTTTATTTTTGACTGCAGCAGTTGCCTGCAACCTTAACATACACCAGCTTACCAAGCAATAACCCAGCATAAAGAAAACCAGACATACGATAGAAAACCAGAAAAAAACAAGAAAAACTAAACAAGAATTGTAAAAAAGTACTGGATACCAGAAGCCAAGGCCAGACATCTGTGCAGAATGGAACAGCATCTATGGCTCAAATGTCTCTCACTACAAGACTCAAGACTACCCATAGATAGTTGTTTTGGGGTGAAATAATGGGAAAAAACTGAGGGAGAATATGTTGGGACGCGAGGGGAATCTACAGATACTTTATATTCCTCAGATAAAACATTTTCAACATTATTACCGTTTTAGATATATGTTTCCCAACTGGTGGATTGGTGTTCAAGCTACCGAATACTGATTAATACGTTTTGTGTTTTTTTCTGAATCAATGTTTTCCCTGCTCTATAAATTGAACTTTAATTACATACAGGGCCCTGCAAAGTCTACCAAGCTATTAACAAAGCAGAAGATAATACATTCTAAATTAAACAAAATTTGTAATAAAGGACTTGTAAACATTAGATGACTCTTTACAGGAAGTGTTTAGGAAGGCTGTGTAAGTCACATGCAGGGAGGTGTGGCTGGAGCTACATAAGCAAAGAGATTTAACTCCTAAATGACAGTGAGACTGCAGTGACATAATCTATACATTAAAACTGCTTCATTAAGCTAACATTGTTTTTGTGACTATAGTGTCCCTTTAACAAATGTATGCTTGTGAGATCTGGAAAAATAAAGTTAAATGTAGAAGTCTTGACTACTTTATTCACCTCTCTCCAGGAATGGAGTGCCTCATTATTGGTTTCCTGTCAATTACTGTTATAAACTCTTTTGTCATTGAACATAATATGTGGTGATGGAGAAACATGGCATATTATCTCCAACACTGCTTGGTGTGCCCTTTACTGAACAGATTTGTGGTGTAATTTACTAACACCTATTATAGGCTATTTTCAATGTCATATTCAGTTGGGTTATTTTTAGAGAAGTGATAGCTCCCCTTTAATAAATACATTGTCCACTTAATAAAATCGTACTTTTTCAAGAATTAAAATGAATATAAAATCAGCACTAAAGCTTAAGGAAAAATCTTCTGTGTAACATCAATGGTTTGCAAAGAAACAAATTACTGTCATAGTGACGCACATGATACAAGCGAACTCATCTAATCACATCAATCCATTCAATTAACATCTACTAATAGGGACTGATTGATTATATGCAGGGAGCCCACAGACTGTGATTTAAACCTGATACAGCGGAGAGTAAGAGCCTTGGTCCTGGATTTCTGGGAAAAGCATAACCTCTACTTTTTTTATAAATGTCTTGGCTCTGTTAATGAAATTGCTATATATTAATTAAAACACACTTTTACAATGTGAAATCAAGAAGAAAATGATCACTATATTTCACCACTGAAGGTTGTTTTTTTTTTCTTAACCCCTTAAGGACCAAACTTCTGGAATAAAAGGGAATCATGACATGCCACACATGTCATGTGTCCTTAAGGGGTTAAAGGGACACTTTAGGCACCCAGACTACTTCAGCTCACAGTCTGGATGCAATGTCCCTGTCATGCTTCGTCCTGCAATGTAAAACATTGTAGTTTTTGAGAAACTGCGATGTTTACATTGCAGTACTAAGACAGCTTCTAGAGGCACTTCTGGGAGTTAACTCTTGACTCTGAGTCCCTTAAACGACGCTGGATGTCCTCATGCTCTGCATTGTCCCCATTAACATCCTCACGCTCTGCATCATCACCATTGATGTCCTCATGCTCTGCATCATTCCCATTGATGCTTCTCATGCTCTGCATCGTTCCCATTGACATCCTCATGCTCTGCATCATCCCCATTGATGTCCTAATGCTCTACATTGTTCCCACTGAAGAACAGGGATCATCATGAACATTCTGATCGACATGCAGCTATGCAGCCCCATACGCACCAAACTATAATGCTGTGTGCTCTAGCAACTTAAAGGACCACTCTAGTGCCAGGAAAGCATACTCGTTTTCCTGGCACTAGAGTGCCCTGAGGGTGCCCCCACCCTCAGGGACCCCCTCCCGCCCGGCTCTGGAAAGGGGAAAGGGGTTAAATCTTACCTTTTTCCAGCGCTGGGCGGAGAGATCTCCTCCTGCTCTCCTCCTCCGATCCTCCCCGTCGGCTGAATGCGCACGCGCGGCAAGAGCTGCGCGCGCATTCAGCCGGTCACATAGGAAAGCATTCATAATGCTTTCCTATGGACGCTTGCGTGCTCTCACTGTGATTTTCACAGTGAGAATCACGCAAGCGCCTCTAGCGGCTGTCAGTGAGACAGCCACTAGAGGACATAGGGGGAAGGCTTAACCCATTCATAAACATAGCAGTTTCTCTGAAACTGCTATGTTTATGAAAAAATGGGTTAACCCTAGAAGGACCTGGCACCCAGACCACCTTATTAAGCTGAAGTGGTCTGGGTGCCTAGAGTGGTCCTTTAATGTCATGATCATCATTACATTTTACAGAAAACTAAGCTATATTTGCTCTTATGTGTGATTGGACCAGGTGGACTAGCCTTCGCTCCCTACGTTATTCAATGAACCTTGGGCCCCCATGGCCCTGATGCTGGCCAACCTGTTGTCCATCCTTGTACCACTTTTGGTAGGTACTAACCACTCCATACCAGTAACACAAGATTTGCCATTTTGCCATTTTGTTCTAGCCATCACTATTGGGCCTTTGTCAAAGTCACTCAGATCTTTCCGTTTGCCCATTTTTCCTGCTTCCAATACATGAAATTCAAGAACTGCTTGCTCATTTGATGCCTAATATACCCCACCCTTTGACTGTGCCATTGTAACAGTTTGATCAATGTTATTCACTTCACCTGTCAGTGGTTTTAATGTTGTGACTGATCAGTGTATATATACATCCTCACATATCTAGCCAACGAACAGTGAAAGTTACATTATAATAAATGAGTTAAACTTGTAATTGTGCAAGACTAGTTACGTTTTTGGTGACCCCTCCTTTATTGAGCAATACCTAAACAGACGTATAATTATGAGTTATAAATAATACATAACAATGCTCTGTGCAGTAAACTACAGGATTACAATTTTAGTTCTTTAAGAATATATCCAGAAGCCCTAGATGCCATTATTCTCCCTCAAGTCATGATTCTGTGCTTTGCATGCTTTATATTACAAGAACATTTAAAACTAAATTTAGGTTCATGACCAGGATTAATGTCAGGATGCCTTAAAGTGATAGGAGTTAATCTTCCAAGCACCAACATGCTTTTTGCAGCAGTTATTATTAATTCATTCCATCTTCCAATAATGAAATGATGGTAGATGTGCAGGGGAGACAGAATCAGTCTGTTCCTGTCTCCTCAGCTCCTCTCCCACCATTTCCTAATAAGTAAAAGGAGCTAAAGCAAATAACAGAAACTGACCCAAAAAGACACAGCTGAAAAATACACTCACTACCAGGTATGTATGTCCTAGCAACGTCAAAATATTAGGGGCCTTCCTCTGCATGTTGTCAGTCAAACAGACAAGGTGACATCATCTGTTGTTTAATATGGGGTTTAAAAGGATGATTCGTAGGGGCTAAAACAGTTACCCAGTATAGTAGTTCACATTACATTGCCTATTTGCATAATTAACACAACATCGGTTCTCAGACCAATCTTCATATCCAAAGAAGGGGGAGGGCTTTTTCTATACCTATGTATTTATGAGCATTTAATGAAATCATTTAGGATGGATTTGGAAACTGTTGACTTAATATATGTTTTTCAGAGAAGTGCAATGCTAACACATTTACTGAGAGTTTCTCATATGTATATTGTGTGTATATACACACACAATATATATACACACACATACACACATATATACACACAATATATATACACATACACACATATATACATATACACACACAATATACACACACACATACACACATATATACACACAATATATATACACATACACACGTATATACACACAATATATATACACATACACACATATATACATATACACACACAATATATACACACACATACACACATATATACACACAATATATATACACATACACACATATATACACATATATACACATACACACACAATATATACACACACACATACACAAAAATACACACACACACACACAATGCATAAATATATATTGTGTGTATGTATTTGTTTGTGTGTGTGTGTGTGTGTGTAATATGTAGAGATAGAGAACAATTATTATTTTTTTGGTGACTTTTTCCCCCTTGTTTTACACATTTGCTTCTTTACCCTTTGTCACTGTTATTGAAATAATGGCACCGACTAAGAAAAACAGTGCCCTGAAGCATCTAATTTTATCTCTGCAGTCGGAGAGTTTTTTTCACACTATTGATTTTTTTCCCAAAAGTACTTGCAAGCTCTGTTTTGTAGAAGGAAGCTAATCAGCATTTGATTTCACTTCTGCCTTGGAAAGACCTGTAAAAGTCTGTAAATCATGATTTTATATTTAGATTGCCATATGGAACTGTTACTGTCTTATTGGGTCTTCTGCCCCAGTAATGACTTTTGCTGGATGTCTGTACTTGCCAATAAAATGCCACGTGATCGGCTGTCATTGCCAATAAACTGCGATTCTAAATGACTGTGATTAAATAGAAGTCCACAATACCGCAAGTGTTTTGCCACCTGCTTAGCAGAAATAACCCGAGAAAATCCATCATCTCTCAAGCATGATCAGAAAGATTCTACTGCTGAAAATAACAAAGCAATGCACATTTTGATTATGTCATTTAAATGGCTTCTTAAACACAAGTGAACCAAATATTAGCTGAAGGGGACAATTCTATTAAAATTGGTATAGTCATATCTCAACTTTAAAAGCAGCAATTGTCGGAGCTTGAGTTAGGTTTCTAAACATACAGACACCCCTAAAAAGTAAAAGCTGCACATGCAGGGTCTTTGCACCATGACCACTTCAAATTACTCAATGACATGGTCATGGTGTTTGGAGTAACCCTTTAAATTGGAACTGTCACTTACATTACATTAGGCCTTTGAAATGACATGGTTTGTAGAATACCAGCTCAGTCCTGGGACAGCCAAGGCACACAATGTAAATGACAAGGCACACAATGAAAATGAAGTGGAGAACAGAGGCATTCTCTTCCACTATGTTCACTGACAGATATGGGGAACACTCATGATGATTATTGAAAGGGAACAATGATAAAAGTGCCACGTTCCAGGCTAGAAATGTGGATTTTTACATTTAATTTCACTTTTTTAGGCCTTGGTAGCGAAACATAATAATACAAATCCTGGGAAGTGATAGTTCCAGTCTAAAGGGACACTCTAAATAACTTAAACTTAATAAAGGGATTTTGGTGTATAGAACCTGCAGTCTCACTGCTCAATTCTCTGCTGTTCGGAAGTTAAATCACTTTTGTTTCTATTTTTATGCAATCCTGACTGTCACTAACACACCATCCATGAGAAGAAAATGGTTTCATTTTCAATCAAATATTACATCACATTCTGCTACTTTGAAATATATATTATTCCCAGCTCTGTTAATTGAACTTTAATTACACACAGGAGTCAGTGACAGGCTTTAGCAGGCATTTAATAGTGCCCAGGACAAGAAATTCTAAAGAAAACACACTCTGCAACAAGGGAAGCTAAAACATTTTGAAGCTTTTTTATAAAGTATGTACAGAGGTTTGTGAGTCACAGGTAGGGAAGGTGTGACTAAGGCTGCATGAACAAAGTGATTTATCTCCTAAATGGAGAGAAATAAGCATTAAGACTGCAGAAGCATGATCTATACACCAAAACTACTCCATTAAATCTTAGTTGCTTTGGTGCTTAAAGTGCCCCTTTAAATCTGCAATACAATTATTTTGCATTATTATTGACCACATACTTAAAAGGACCACTATTGGCACCCACTCAATGAAGTGATCTGGGTCCCAGGTCCATCTAGGGTTAACCCTGCAGCTGTAAACATAGCAGTTTCAGAGAAACTGCTATGTTTACACTAGGGTTAATCCGGCCTCTTGTGGATGTCTCATTGACAGCCGCTAGAGGCGCTTCCGCGCTTCTCCCTTCAGCCCAGCGAGAGTGGGACCCTGAGGGTGGGGGAGACCTAAATACCCTATAGTGCCAGTAAAACAAGTTTGTTTTCCTGGCACTGTAGTGGTCCTTTAAGTTGTATACATTATGTATGAATATAATGATGTTAATGTTATATATCACACCAGTGTACATTATTAAAACAACGTAATTTAATAGTTGAGAAGAAAGTTAATAATGTAATGTTCTATATACAATCAGGTAGCCGAATCAACAAAACTAATGTAGCTTTAAGCTTGTACCTAGCACCATGTAGAAAATAATACAAATGTATTGTCAAAGGTATAAGGATACATCACATTCTTATTTTATACCTTCAGGCTTACAAACTCTGAGGATAAAAATACAGAACATGTGACTAATGAAGTGTTTCCAGACTGGTGATTTATTTATTTTTTTGAATCTGTTATGGTACATCAGCATTCTATTATACTAATATCCAGACTTACAAACAAACTGTTCACATACCTCTTATTGCTCAAAAAGCACATGGCAAACAAAATGCTCGTCTCCTATGCTTCGTTTTTTTGGTAAATCTAATTTAAGAGTATTTCAAATGATCACCCATCATTCAATCAGTAACATTTACGATGTATTGTTGTGCTATATCTTATTGTATTCAGTTATTAAACGAGATAAGATTAATTTTTTTCTCCTAATTAAATAACATTTGTTAATGACAATGGAGTTTTATACAATGTTTACATGACCTACACATACAATAGTTCAATTCATTACTAGTGCATCATTTTGCACAGGGTAAATATGGAATATATGATTTTTCTAACTTGTAGAATGCTGCACGGTTCTCCAATATTTTTTTTAATATACATGCTGCCACTAGGGGCATCATATTTTGGCATGGTCAAAGGTCATATTTCTTTAAAAGATTTTTTTAGCAGATCTACTAGAATCGATACTGTTAACTATCATAGAGTAGACCTCCTGGAGTTTATTGCAGATCAGTTCCTCCTGAAGAGTAACTGCATGAAGACTTTATAAAGACATAAATAGAACTAGTCTGGTATTTAATGACTCAGAACTAGTATCAGAGGAGTGGCTGGTTTCAATTGTATGTGTAATCTCAAGTGCAAGAGGATAGTCACTATGTCTATGTTCAGGCTTACATACACGCAAAAAGAAACACAATTCTGCAAAGACAAGAGATACTAATGAAATGAGGCACTAATATAGAAACTCTCATACAGACAGAGATTAAAACAAATGTTTATATTCACTTATACATACTCATGCTCTACAACTGAAACATTTGTAAATACACTCATGTACAAACATAAATGCACACAACTACACAAAGAGAATTATACATGCATAGAAACGCACATGTACAGATACAGTTGTGCACAGATTCACACAAATATGCACAACCATCTAAAGAACGAAATACAAATACACTCACAAACAGAGTCACACACACACATACAGTATAATAATACAGACCCACAGGCACACTAGCGCAGTCATACAGATACAAACATATAGACACATATAGACTTTATCATCAAATATTTTTTATTGAAATTGTAAAAATGTGGGAAGAACAACGAAGGGAAAGGGTGGAAAAGAGAAAAAAAATGGAAATGATGAAGACAAGATTCTCCAGCCAAATCAATTATACACATAAGGGCACACATGACATTTCAAACAAACATGAAATATGCTAAAAAACAAACAAAAAAAAAACCTAAAGACAGACTTTATAATGCCCACAGACATACATAAACACACACAGTCGCGGAAGGAGTTAACCCTGGAAATGCTGCAGGTTAAGCAAGACAGTGGTAGTAAAAGGGTCAATAAATCAGCTGTTGGATAGGTAGGTAGAGGGAGCTGATCAGCTGCATCCTACAATCCTGCATGGACTATTAGTTTGAAGGGAGATTGCTTCTAGAACCAAATTGGTTAATTACCTTACTCTCCCTCAAGGGGGATTCGTCTATCTTTCTTAAAGCAGAGTCAGAGCTCCGTGCTTTATGTTAGGGCACAAAGCAATCAGGAAGAGCTCCTTCTGGGCTGTCTGATTGACAGCTGGGAGGGTGTAACATAGCAGCAGAATCATTAGGATCTGATTCTTTTTGGAATTGGCATTTTAATAAGTGAGAAACAGGGGAAACTGTTAGCTTGAAAAGTGGTGTTAGTGATTTAAAGTGTTCCTTTAAGTTATATTAACAATAAAATCTTGGTGAGCAGGTGTTTTGGGGATATACTCAGCTACCACTGAAAATTACTGCAGCCTGCTGATTGACTGAGCAACGTAAAGATTTACTTAGTCTTTGCAGGAATTTGAGATACCATTTGATGTTTTTTTGCACGTTTTAATACTTTATTGGTAAAGTGAATAGAAAGTGGAGGTCACCTCAAGTATGGAGTTTCCACTCATTGATGCCTTCTATCTGATGACTATACCAGATTGTAATAAGGCCTTCTAGAAAACCTTCATTGCTTATAAAAAGTTACAACATGCAGCGTCCACACTACTAACCAGCTTGACAAGTTTGTGTCATACCCATTGCCTGTATATATAGTTTTTCCATCCTTCCCACTGGCTACCCTTTAAATGGAGAATCGGTTTTAAGACAAGCTCAAAGACCTTCAAAGCCCTAAGCAGTCCTTTATATTGAAAGTGTGGTGTTACTGATATTGGCTTGTGGAGTTATTCCACAAATATGTTACAAAGAGTTTAGTTATCACTGTGGATTGAACTACCTATTCAATAAACCTGCTTTTTGCAGAGGAAAAATCTCATTGATCAGAATGAAAGTCTCCGGGTTGGTAGATCTTCTCGGTCTGAGAGGTCTCTGTCAGTTTAGAAACTTGAACTTTGAGCATATTTCCTTTATTATATATTTGGGGGTATATTTTAAAAGCATTAGCTATAATGCCCCTTGTATCCACACTCACCTTGTGCCGATCTACTCCCTTTCCTTCCAATACTAAATGCTGCAGCCACGCCATTTTTAATGACATGCTGCGCTGCCTTTGCACCAATGTCATTACATCAATCCAGGGAAATTGCATAATTTGTGACGCCCTCTTATGTTATGGAGGCGTCGCTTTGACGCAAACACCCTCCACATAAAAAATGCAGACTCTTTGCAGTTGTTCACTGCCTTGTTGTGCTTTCTTCACTGATCCCAATAGAGCGTTAAATATGTTTCTTTTTTTTTACTTGGCTACCCTTGACTATTATCTTCTTTGGTTTTCTTGACTCAGTTTTGTTCCTTGCTCTTCTGATTTCTGACTCCTTTTGTACCTAGCTATTTCCTGACTATTCTTCCGTCATTATACATTAAACACAGCCATTCTAAGGAGTGGGAATATGAATTCTATTCCAAGTGTTTTGGTGGTAAACCATGACATTATCTATTTAATAGGGGGAAGATTTCCTTGTAACGTATAATTGCAAAAATAACAACAAAAATAACAACAGCCTTACAAGACTTATGTTGTCTATAGTGTTTTAATTGAAAAATAGCTATTTAATACTTTTTTTTTTAATTAGTTATATTTTGAGAGTATAACTAAAACTATGAATGTGTGTTCAAATTCCTTAAAGTGATATAGCTGAGAGCAATAAAGAGAAAATGGCTCTGGGAAACATTTTTTTGTATTGAACTTTGATGTTTTGAAAAGTCATCTAAAGAATGAATCAGTACTCTTAGGTTGAAATGAACTGTCAAATACCATCCTAGTCTGTCTTTAATATTTACCTGACATCAAACCAATTAGACCACAATGTAGTGTATTGCCTTCACCTGTGCTTGCACATAGAGCACTTGGCAATGGAACCAGCAAGGTAACTGCAATAAGTATTGCTCTGTGATCTGTCACTGTACAGCCTACATTGTTCAACTAAACTAGAGGACCTCTAGGGCAAGGACACGTTTCTCTGTTTTATTGTATTTATAGTGCGTGCAATAATTCCAACATAATTTATTCTGGCTCCTTTCTTAAGGTCCAATGAATATGTCAGAGCAAGAAATATGGTGGGGGGGAGGGGTGGAGAAACAAACTATATCTGCAATAATTAACAGTATTTCAAGTTGACACATGAAGGCAACTGATATAAATTTTGGAGGGAAGCGTCACTCATTGGAATACTTTATACTTAGAAACGCTATCACTCCCATTACTTGGAGTAGTTGTGTAAGAGAAACTTTTAGTATTTATCTCTTCTGCTAAAGCACCTGGCCAAATGTATATGGACATTTCTTGGACTCTAAACATGATTACGATAATACATCAATCCTCAATATTATATATATGTGTATGTGTTATGTGTGTGTGTATATATATATATATGTATAATATTTTGAACAATCTGAGTGGAGTTAATTCTAGACTATTGAGTGAAAAACTATTTGGTAGTCAGGCTACCTCTGGCGAGCACATGGAGGGCTGTGCGGCCCCCCAAAGAAATGCCACCCCACACCATTACTGACCCACTGCCAAACCGGTCATGCTGGAGGATGTTGCAGGCAGCAGAACGTTCTCCACGGCATCTCCAGACTCTGTCACATCTGTCACATGTGCTCAGTGTGAACCTGCTTTCATATGTGAAGAGCACAGGGCGCCAGTGGCGAATTTGCCAATCTTGGTGTTCTCTGGCAAATGCCAAACGTCCTGCACGGTGTTGGGCTGTAAGCACAACCCCCACCTGGGGACGTCGGGCACTCATACCACCCTCATGGAGTCTGTTTCTGACCATGCACATCTGTGGCCTGCTGGAGGTCATTTTGAAGGGCTCTGGCAGTGCTCCTCCTGTTCCTCCTTGCACAAAGGCGGTGGTAGCGGTCCTTCTGCTGGGTTGTAGCCCTCCTACGGCCTCCTCCACGTCTCCTGATGTACTGGCCTGTCTCCTGGTAGCACCTCCATGCTCTGGACACTATGCTAACAGACACAGCAAACCTTCTTGCCACAGCTCGCATTGATGTGCCATCCTGGATGAGCTGCACTACCTGAGACACTTGTGTGGGTTGTAGACTTCGTCTCATGCTACCACTAGAGTGAAAGCACCGCCAGCATTCAAAAGTGACCAAAACATCTGCCAGGAAGCATAGGAACTGAGAAGTGGTCTGTGGTCACCACCTGCAGAACCACTCCTTTATTGGGGGTGTTTGCCAATTGCCTATAATTTCCACCTGTTGTCTATCCCATTTGCACAACAGCGTGTGAAATTGATTGTCACTCAGTGTTGCTTCCTAAGTGGACAGTTTGATTTCACAGAAGTGTGATTGACTTGGAGTTTCATTGTGTTGTTTAGGTGTTCCCTTTATTTTTTTGAGCAGTGTAGTTGAGAGCACAAGTAATACCTCTGCTATAAACAATATTTTGATTAAATATATGACACTATTTGAAGTTTGCAGCTGGTTCTATATATCGAGAAAGTGTGAATTTTCCCTGAATCTTGAAATGTAGAGCTTTCTTTTGACTGAATCAATATGTTAGCGACCCAGGGCTTCCACCGAGAATTTATAGGTCATTGTTGAAACAATCCTTAGTTTCATTTAATATTTTAACCCCTTAAGGACACAACTTATATAACAATTAAAATTTTAAAAATAAAACTCACAATCCCTTTAACTCTTTCAATGACAGAAAGAAGCCTATCACATGTTAATTCTATGTATTGCAGTTCAATTAATTGAACATCCATATAACACTGAAAAGGTTACACATCTTTTTATAAAAAATACCATATGCTCAAACGATACACAGATTTCTCAAATGAATCATACATTTCTCAAGGGGTTGAAAACATTTAGTATTCAAAGCCAGAATTCTTTACAATTTCAAATTTAAATACAATCCATTTTACCCTTCCTGGCATCGACATATTTTTTTTTCTTTCAGCAGCAACAATATAACACTGAAATCTCTGTTTTGGGAATATGCAAAATATCCTTCTCTCTTTAAATATTTCCGATAATCCCCTCTCTATTTTAAGGCAAGATACATTAAAACAATGTATTGCTGACATATAGAACATCTGGCAATGAATGGCTGGCTACTGCAGAATTTATTGGGGAGAGATAAGTACATTCATTGTATAATTTTAGAGTGTAGGCCGAAGCCTACTGGAGCATTGTGCTTGCTTTTGTGCACTTATCACGGAACACAACACTTTTATGTGATTGATTGAAGTGGGGATTGAAAAGCGTGATTGATTGGCAAGACGGATATTGAGTTTTTCAATGAGACTGTCACATCCAACAAGTCCATGTTTTTTTTATGTGCTGTTCAAAGGGCTCATGATATGAATGTTCGTGCTTCCTTGTAGTGCACCAGTGAAAGCGTTTGTCTCCCTTTGAAGATATCTCTCTTTATTTGACAGCAGATTTGCAGCAAATGTGTAATTTATAGTCAAAGCAGTTCACGTAGGGGAATTGTGGTAACTAGTATTAATTATATCTTTTTTTTCAGCTCAGGGGTAGACTATGTCCCTTTTCCATCACTGCTCAAAGAATGGAGAAAAAAATATACACCTACACAAACTGCAAAGAGTCTTAGTGTGGAAGGGTTTTATTTGTTAAAGAAACAGCCTAGTGCTTATTCTGATGTGATAATAGCATGTTGTCACAACTGGCTCTTATTAATGCACAGGTAATTGATTTATGGCAACACAAATATTCCTTTTAATGTCATTATATGGTATGGTATCTATGCATAACGTACCATTATTCTACTAATTTAGTCCTTATTGCTTGTCGAACAATTTGTTAATATGACCTTAAAAGGCAGACGTGATGAACGAAAGCAGAGATAGTGACACATAGGAAAAATTCAAGATTTAAGAATAAACTAAATAATTACCATGCAATTATTTGTTAATATTAAACAATATTGTTATTCATAAGAAGAAATTATTATTTTTTTCTACCAGGAAAGGCACATTTATCTTTTTTATTTGTTTTTTTTAATTCTTATTTTTATGTGCAAACGATTACAAGCGAGTTTGTTTTGCCACAACAGCATTAACAAGTAATATCTCGTTATATATTTTGAAACAGCAATATGGCAAGTGTAGGTGTACATTTAGCTTTTTGATAGTCTTAAGATATAGATATTAATAGTACTCAACTTAATTGTACACATTTTATTGGTATTAGAAGAATAAGGTGAATTTTCAGGGTTGAAATATGTCAGGGTTATTCAATGTTAAAGTCAAAACAGTCGAAATGGAAACATTCTCTAAGTCAGCTATTCTTTACATTCAACTGCTCTGGCCTTAGATTTTGAAATTCACTCTGAATTCACCGTGTATTTTTACTTTAATAACTTTCCCTGTAGGACATTGATATCCTGTAGCTGGAGGTTTAGCCACTGCAACTATGTCAATGACATATATGCAAACATTTAATTCATATAATAAACTACATACACACTGAACATGCATGTGTATGTAAAGAGTTAAATTACCAGGCAACAGCTCCTATTTATAAAGTTTTTGTAAAAGTCACCATTAATTAAGCACCTCTCCCTTAATTTTGAGCGGCTGAAAAAAAAAAGAAAGAAGTGTAATTCTGGTTCTCTGCCAGCATGTTACTACTTTGAGAGGGGAAGAATTAAAGGGACACTATTGGCACCCAGACCTCTTCAGTTCATTGAAGTGGTCTGGGTGCAGTGTCCCAGGTCCCTTAGTTCTGCAAAGATAATTATTGCAGTTTTTAAAAAAACTCGGACCCGAGCCACCCCGAGGAACATTGGTGCTGAACCCAGGTACGTAACAGGAGGTGTTTTTAACGAAGGAGGGGGGAACTCTAGTGCCAGGAAATCTACATTTTTTTCTGGCTCTATAATTTCCCGTTAAGGATATCAACGAAAAATAGCAGCAGCTGCCGGGGGCTGTAAATGCCACCAATCTCACGCAGACAGGGACATGAATGTGCTGGCATTGCCCTAACATGGCGTTCTAAACATGGCAGCCATATATAACAGCAGATGCCACCAATCGTTTATGACCTGGCTTATTTGCAAAAAATAGCTCTAACACTAATTTTAAAACCATAATGTAGTTTAACAGATACATACTGCTACAGTGTGAAGAAAGGGGAAAATAATGCCAACTTGGGGCTTTGAAGACATCTATAAACCTTTATTTTCATGCCTAAAAACCCCTGACTGGTACTTTTTTTCCATAATGCACACTTCCGTTTTATTTCCCCTCACGCTCTGATATTAGGCCTTCCTGCAATATTATTACATGAATAGGAGAATGAGATTAGTCTAAACAGATCCAGACACTCCTGCAATGTATGACTGCCTTTGAAAAACCATTAATCAGGCATTGGTTCCTAGAAGTCTCAAATATACATAGAAGGCTTTTTTTTTTCATTATATGTAACTATAGATATTATATCAATCCCAATAACTGAAAGAATCTGATGCATAAATAAAAAAATATATTAAAAAGAGTAATTAAGTGATTTTTCATGCATACGCAAAACATTTAAAGAGTCTTATGAAAATATAATATAGCATGTAAACAATGTGTACATTCACATGTAGACTGATTAAACATTTTGATCATCTCAGATAGTAAGGTTTTGTTGATTAAATAGTGAATTTAAACCGATTAAACATTGAAACATTTTGGCCAAGGCAGACAAGTAGAACGTTGACAAATAGCCAAGTTGAAGAATATTTTATATTGTATTTAGTGAGTAAACACAAGAAGACTTTATGTCTTTCATTTGACTTGTTGTGTGTTGTGTGTACGTGGGATGTGACCATGCGTCTATGTTAAGATACTGTTTCGTCTGCCTTGAAGCTTTTCCTGAGTTTTATAAAGGCAGAAGACAGATATTAAGTTTTATTACATACAGTAACTTGCAATGTTTGCATGGAGACCAGCACTACACACTATGTTCCAGTAATTTGCTTTATTGTTGTGAACTCTCAATGCTTCCTACATGCTGTGCACTCTGGGAGACTGTATGGATTTACAGACAGAATGTTGTTTGATGATTTAGTGTATATTGATAACCATTTACTGGACATGGGTCTACCATGCCTCCCACACATTTAGAGGAAGCAAGGAATTGACTGAGGGTAACTTCTAAAGCAATTACTTCCTAATATAACGGCAGCAGAAAAAGCCGATTATTTGCCAGAAGATAGACGTAAGCAAACATTCAGCTCAAAATATAAGGAAACAAACTAGCCTAATTTATAAAATGTTGCAAATTTCTAATTCCTGACAAAAGTAGAAAGCTTGTTTTTTATGTGACAAATTATATTTAAAATATATATATATTTAAATAGATTTTTTTTACAACTCGAAATGGCACTGATTTCTTGACTGTTCAATTCTCTTCATGATACACTGAACAAAATTATAAACGCAACACTTTTGTTTTTGCCCCCATTTTTCATGAGCTGAACTTAAAAGATCTCAGACTTTTTCTATGTAAACAAAAGGCCTATTTCTCTCAAATATTGTTCACAAATCTGTCTAAATCTGTGTTAGTGAGCACTTCTCCTTGGCTGAGATAATCCATCCCCCTCACAGGTGTGGCATATTAAGATGCTGGTTAGACAGCATGATTATTGCACAGGTGTGCCTTAGGCTGGCCACAATAAAAGGTCACTCTAAAATGTGCAGTTTTACTGTATTGGGAGAATATGGGGGGGGGGGGGGAGAGAGGTCCGAAAATCAGTCAGTATCTGGTATTAGTACCATTTGCCTCATGCAGTGCAACACATCTCCTTCGCATAGAGTTGATCAAGTAGTTGATTGTGGCCTATGGAATGTTGGTCCACTCCTCTTCAATGGCTGTGTGAAGTTGCTGGATATTGGCAGGACCTAGAACACGCTGTCGTATACGCCGATCCAGAGCATCCCAAACATGCTCAATAGGTGACATGTCCGGTGAGTATGCTGGCCATGCAAGAACTGCAATGTTTTCAGCTTCCACGAATCGTGTACAGATCCTTGCCACATGGGGCCATGCATTATCATGCTGCAACATGAGGAGATGGTTGTGTATGACAATGGAACTCAGGATCTCGTCACAGTATCTCTGTGCATTCGAGATGATATCAATAAAATGCACCCGTGTTTGTTGTCCATAACATATGCTTGCCCATACCATAACCCCACCGCCACCATGGGCCACCCGATCCACTACGTTGACATCAGCAAACCGTTCACCAACACGACGACATACACGCTGTCTGTCATCTGCCCTGTATAGTGAAACCAGAGATTCATTCGTGAAGAGAACACCTCTCCAAAGTGCCAGATGCCATTGGATGTGACCAAATGTGAAAGCCATCATCCGCATCCTGCATAACATTCATGATGGACTTAGTGTCAAAAACTCAGTGATGAGCAAAACCCACTCATCTCTAATGCAAAAGTCATGGATAACTTTGTGTAGACACGAAAATTTGACATACTCAAACAATATTCACCAGCAATAGCAGATGGATTTTAGATAGAGGAACACTCTAGGTACCATAACAACTTAATTAGAATAAAGTCGTCATGATGCCAGGAGGTCCCTGGTACCGGCTTACCTTCAGAGGTTAAACCGTTCATAAACTGTTTAAATCCAATGTCCAGTATTTAGCTCCAAATTGCTCTACCTCCTGTTCTTCCACTGCTCAAAATGTTGAAAGAGGAAGCCTCGGCCAGGGGTGCTGCTGATTGACTGAGGGCGTCAGCTGATGAGTCAGTAGTTGCCCATTCATAAAATGGTTTGAAAAAATATGTTTCTCAAGCTGTAATCTGAATGAGGAGTTACTGATTGGCTGAGATCATCAGCGGATTCTCCCAGCCAATCAGTGGCACCCCTGGCCGAGGTGTCCTCTTTCAACATCCCGAGCAATGGAAAGACAAGGGGCAGAATGATATAGCACTGAATACTGCATATTGGGGTTAAACCGTTCATGAAGCATTGAGTTTGTACGTCTCGGCAATGACAGTATCTCACCGTTTGGAAAAAGCTGTTTACTTTTTTTTATACATTAATATGAGCACCCTAATTCTAATAATAAAAATAACACCCTTATATTAAAAATGCATATATTTATTTTTATTGTTGACGTGTTCCTTTAAGAAATCAAACAATATCACAACTAATTCAATTTTATTGTGAGCTGCACCTGTGTGTATGCTCGTAGTTTGCATGTGACATTTACTTTTGTGATATGGATCATTGCTTTTCTATACGTCTTGCAATTTCCTTGCTACATTGCAATTATCCTACATTAGAACAGCGGTAGGTGCAATCTGTGTATTAATAGCAAGGATTTTACTTATGTACATATTGTCCAATGAACTACATCGATCTTCAAAAAAAAAACAATACGGACGTAAAAAAATGGAATGCAGGTCTAATTTGTATTCCTTTTTTAAAATTATAAAGCATCTATATGATTAACTGATTTCCAATTAATATGTTATTTAGCAATAATGTTTCCTTACATTAGTGTTACTGTTTAACTTTGTTGGCTGCAACAATTTATTCAAGAGTTCTGTTAAATACCAATTAAAGTGCACTTGTTATTTTTTACTGTATCTAGATTCATTGGCATCATTTATTAACATGACATAACAAGAAAAACAAATTTAAAAAGTAAATTCGGTAAAGGTTTTTACACAGTCTACGTACTACCAATTGGGATTTTGAAATGGCATAATTTTTCTGTTTACAATTTACTGATATTCTCAGTTATTTCACACCGTGTGAATTTGTTAGATGCATTCCAGAGTTATAGTATTATTCCAAAACCATCCTTTATCTGTAGAATTTCTAGAAGCCTCGTGCCTAGATTTTTTTTGGTACCTTGTTTATACATCAGGTTTGATGCAATGCGCAATCAGTCATGGTCCCACAAATAAATAATATATTTAAGTAGATGAGAATTCTGCAATAGGTGAATTATGTGTAGTAACGTTAAATGGTTACTCCAAGTACCATAAGCACTAAAGCCAGCTGTAGTGGTTTTAATTCCAGGAGTTCCCTGGCACCATTTCTTGAAAATGGGGCAAGCAGTTTTGCAACAGTTTTCCATTTTACCTGAGTCCACCTGGGAAACTCTGCACATATAGGTCCTTGCACCATGACCACTGCAAAACAATAACATTAAAGTTGTCATGGTACCTGGAGGTACTAGCTGCATTCATACTTTTAGTGGTTTAACAGTTTACAAATGCTTAAACCTGAAAGTTGTGCAGATGGTGCCCATCCACTCTGCCGTTCTTCTTCTGGCAAAGTCATGGCTTCAATGAGGATGTCTTTCACTGTGCGGTGGTCATATAATGATAGCGTCACCTGTATACTCTCAGCCAATCATAAGCTTCCTATTGAAAAAAAAAACTGTGTGAGAAACAGTTACACCCCTTAATGTAAAATGGCGCCTAGGACCTCCAGACACCAAAATACTTCCTTGAAATAAAGTTGCTATGATACCGGTAGAGTTCTTTTAAGAGATATCAAAACATTTGGTAATATTACCATTACTATTGTCAGTTTTGTTTTGTATCAGTGAAAGCATAAAATCCATTTGGCCTCTTAATCCACCAGTGGGACATTTAAAGTTTTATCACCTACTGTATAACTAGAGTTTCAAGGCTGAACATCAGAACTAAAGTTATTTTTTAAGAAAAAAAAAAATATATATATTTTTGTTACACATCCAGCAACAATATTGTATCCTGTAGCTCTGGGAGTTGCAGAATAAACACATCACTACCTTTCAGGCAGCAATGTATATTTTCTGACAAGGGCTTTTGAAGTCATTGAAGTTACAAAAGAAACAGATTTTACACAGAGATTCAGTGAATTAAATTTAACGTAGAATTGAATAAATCATACGTATTACTCTGTATCCACAGACTTAATGTTTACGCATCTGCATAAGTTTTGAAAATTGCAGATTCAATTGTGTTGTTTTTGTCTCAGGGGCAAATTCCCCCCCCAAAAAAATTAAATATAGAAACTAAAATATCTTGCTGAAAGCAAGCCAAACCTTCTATGCAGAGAGTAATGTATTTTTTATATAGCCTTACACATTCTTAGAATGTTGTCTAGGTGGAGAACTTTGAAAAGCATGCATGGCTAAAGGTTCTGCAGGATGCTTATCTAATAGTCAAAGTTGTTCTTGCGGGAGCATCATAATTCCATTGTAATGATCTATACGGTGAAGTGGAGGTCAATTTATTGGGTTTAAGGATAGGGTTTAAAGCAGTGGTTCGTAACCCCCTTTGTTGAAGCCTACATTGGCTCTCCATGTTCCTCAATCAATCGTAGGTTCCCAGTAGTTTCAGTAGATACATCTCTAATTTAATTGTAGGATCTGCCCACAATAAATTGGTATTGGTAAAGTAATACCAAAAAGGCACCATAACAACAACATAGTGCTGCAGTGGCTATGGTGCCAGGAATGCTTCCTTTTAAGTAGTCAAAGTTTTTAGACTTTTACCTGGGATCTGCTTGGCTCCACTTCCTGCCTCCAATACTTTCAATTACTTCTGCTTAGGAGGTTTTATTAGCCCTGGCTTTCTTTCGGAAGTCATGATGGTAGAGTGTGGCACACTTGCAGTGGATATAGACCCAATTCCAACACTGGAAAGAGACTATTGAATTTTGTAGAATTCATT
Source organism: Pelobates fuscus (assembly GCF_036172605.1). NCBI lineage: Eukaryota > Metazoa > Chordata > Amphibia > Anura > Pelobatidae > Pelobates > Pelobates fuscus. The sequence goes on from NC_086319.1 coordinate 346,179,677, forward strand.
TTATTTCACAACAGTAGAAGAATATTTTAGTGTAGTGGTTTTAAAACCAAACTAATTTGTAATTTGGGTCTCTGTCAAAAGACAGGTTGCATATTTTCTTTTAATTTTAGACAGATGCTACCTCCCAAAAATGTCAAGCGAATAAAATATTTTAATTTTAGTGTGACTAGGGAGTGAAAAACCAGGGGCAGGGCTGTATGGAGAAATTTTAGGTTACTTACTAATAACAGTTTGTTTTTTTAACTAAAATGTATTTTAAAACAAGAAAAGATTATCTAATTTATACAGAATTTAAACACATTTATTGTAGTTTAAAGACACATTACAGTGAGTATTATTGCTGTGGGGCCCTGTTGTACACTCAAACACACCAACAATGTTAGATAGAAACATTTAAATACATAAAGGGAATCAACTCAGTAAAGGAGGAGACTATATTTAAAAGATGAAAAACTATCACAACAAGAGCACATAGTCTTAAATTAGAGGGACAAATGTTTAAAAATATGAGGAAGTATTACTTTACTGAGATGGTAGTGGATGCATGGAATAGCCTTCCAGCTGAAGTGGTAGAGGTTAATACAGTAAAGGAGTTTAAGCATGCGTGGGATAGGCATAAGGCTATTCTAACTATAAGATAAGGCCAGGGACTAATGAAAGTATTTTAGAAAATTGGGCAGACTAGATGGGCCGAATGGTTCTTATCTGCCGTCACATTCTATGTTTCTATGTTTCTATGTGGAGCTTCTAAAAAAGAGTGAAATTAGGATTTTAAAAAAAAAGAGGGATTGAGGGATTTAGGCCCAAAATAAAGACTCGCCCTCCTAAATCGGGACACTTGGGACTAATGCATATGTCAAATGGAAGAAATGTGGCCTAAGAGAAATCACAAATTTATTGATTATCTGTCAAATGAAAATGTCAGTTGGCATTTACAGAGTGAAAATAAAGTACTTTGCATGTAGGATGAACAGTATTAGTACCATGTATTACCTACATGACATATGCAAGTGCAGGGATTTCTGTGAGCATCTTAGATTTGATGAGATAAGTAGGTATTACGTAATAGGTATAAGTGATACAAATTATTCTGAGTTAAAAAAGCAATTGGTGGTGAGGTAGGAAAAAAAAAGTACACGGGCCGCCAGTGACTACCAAGCCGTGGGACGTGGGGTGAATAAATACCATGATCTGCCACTGGTATAGTTACCGTGTCAGACTGCAGGAGGGGGGATTAATAACTGCCCTTCTCTACTGCTCGTAACTACTCTATCAGAGTAAGGTAGGTAGTGTGACTAAGTATTCTACATTCCACTGGCACTGTTACCCTGCCAGGAAGATAAACATGCAAAATAAAAGCTTTTAGAAAAATATGTTATTTTGCAGGTAAGGCAAGCAGAGAGTCATAATAGATCTGACTTAGAGGAAGTGAAATCGACAAGCGGTTATACCAGGCTGGTTTGCTTTAGTCTTTGCCTTAGAGAATCGGAATCATTTATAATGAAAACATCCATTATCTCTGTTGTGTCAAAAATCCAATTTTTTTTCTTCGCCTACTGAATTTCACAGAGGCAAATTTGTGATTTTCTTACCTAGAAACTAAAAGAGGATTTTTTTTTCACCTACCATTAATCAAAATATGTTAGCAAATTAAAAACTAAACTCCAAGAGAGAAAACGTCCCCAAGACACATTCACAGCTCGCTCATATTAGAAAATAAAATCTCACTGAAATCAAATCATTATTGCACAGTGTAGATGAATGCTAGTTTTGCTATATTAATAAAAACAATAAAATACTTTAAAAACAAAACAAAAATGATCTAGATCACTTACCAGAGGCATATTTAAGAATAAAGGTAAAATGTGCCTTTAAAGAAAGTTTACACATGTTTTTTTTTCCCTTGGCTCAATTTTGAAATATCCCACCATTCAATAAACCCTTAATAAACACTTCCCCCGCCCCCAGTTAATTCATTTTATAGGTTCCCTACCATGGGGGCGTGGGGCACCTGTGCCAGGTCCCCTTAATTAGATTAGCAACTGGGCAGCAATAGGTAGGGGCACCAATGCCAATATCAGTACTAAGTATTTTTTACTTAGTATAAGTATAGTTATTTGAAAGACCAAAATAACAGAAAACTGACTTTTTGTAATATTGGTCTTTAAGCTTTTCAGTAGATAGCTCCCCATTCCTTATGGGATTTCCACAAGGATACCAAAAAAAGAGCTATCTATTAAACAGCTCTATAAGTTGGTACCCTCAAATATGGCAATCCCACAAGGGTAACAATTTAGGGAGTTATTTATTAAACAGTTGCATGATGCAGTCACGGCATGGATCAGAATTTCATTCGGTGGCAGACCATTCCTAGTTAGCTGGAGTAATGCCGCCAGGGATTCCCTTCCCCACCATCTAGGACTATAGTTCTTATAACAAATAATCAGCCGAGGCGTGATGCAGGGTACAACATGAACACTTTATTGGGTGACATTCACCTTTTTATACAACAGTCCCCAAAAGGGGGTCATCAAGAAAACAATAAATTTCACAACATATTTCACAATCCTGGCACCTTAGTGTCTGGGACATAACTTAATTAAATAGATAATTTTATTAATAGTCAGACACCAGGGCCCCTGACAACAGTTTTCCCTGCATCCCCAAACCTTTGCCATCTCTGGAAAGCTCTTCCCCAAGAGGGTATTCAGTCCAAAAAGCATTGGAGATATCTAGCTGGAGTAATCCAAAGGTATCAGATCCGGCAACAGAGTTCCAGGGCACTGGGTGGAAAGTTCGGTCTCAAGTGATGACTGCTGGTGGATCTGGTACATGGAGAACCCTCAAGTCCTGGGCGTCACTGGATACCTGGCCACTTTCCCAATAGCCCTTCCAAATAGCGCCCTGTGTGGTTGTACTGGAGCTGGGCGCTACATTGTTAAAGTTTGAACAGACTGCAGCAATTTTGACCATGCCCAAGTCTATTAGGCATACAGCTTCAGTGTTCGTTTAAAGTCTCAGAAGGCATTTTATGCAAATTAACCTCCTGCCAAGTTCTACAAGTTCTAAATCAAAGAATGTTAAAAGGTAATTGAAAGGTAACATTACTCAGCATAAAAGGAAGTTCTTCTGAAGGATGAAGTCTTTAAAAACAAATTGTTTAAAAAGTAAAATATTTATTCAAGACAGTAACAGGTGCAATTCTGGGGCAATGTGCTAAATAAGGAGCAGTCACCATGGAACCCACTAGAATATCTTGCAGCACTTAGCAACCAAAAGAGCATCTGTTTTGCCTTGATAATTCTTCCACATTGTGTGTTTTATAAATATGCAGTATGCCTTGAAATTGTAACAGCACATTTAGAGGAGCCAACAAATGAAAGTAAAACTTTTGAAATGTACATATTTGATTTTGTTTTCATCTGCATTTTTTCTAGAGATGTGAGCGGATTTACCATATTTTTTTATTTAAAATAGCACTTTCTGTTCACTTATCTCTATGTAAATCCTGTTTGTTTTAAGCTCAGATCCAATAAAAAGTTGAAAACCAATAAAGAGATGTCATGGATTTCAAATGTCGTTTTTTTTTTTGTTTACTTCTTGTTAATGTCTTCTGATAATTGCTTACTTTTAATATGTAGGATGTCCTTATATCATATACATATATATTTTCATTGTGACCTATCTTTTTTTTAAATGGTTGCTTAAAAAAACATGAAACTCTTTAAATGGTCCCATTACTCAAATTTAATTAACACTGTGTCAATATACTAAAGGCATGGGTCCATTTGGCAAAATATAAAAGGGCCATAGCCAATTTGGCCAAATGATAAAAGAGTTGTGTAAATCACCCCAGCCAAATTGTCCATTATCCCAGTACTCTCAGCCTCAACTGTGCCAAATTCCATTGTGTCTCCTACAGACCTCCTGGTGTGGAGTATATCTTTTACACTTCAACAGTAAATTGTTTATCGCACAAGTAAAATAAGCGACTAAATGGAAATATTCAAAGTAAGAGGTGTAGCATTTAAAACAGTGACCAGACCTAGATTTAGGATAGACATCAGGAAATGTATGCAGTTCTATGCCACTGCTGCTCATTTCTAAGGAACTGTAGTGGGTAACTCAATGGACGATTCCCTTTACTATTTAATTAAACTAAATCCACTCATGGATTTAAAACTCATTCTGTCAAACAAACTAGTGATGAACCCTTGAGTGTTGTGATGAACGACATTGAAGTCAATAATCAAACATCACCTTTTTTCCTGTAAAACTCACTGTTGTAATTATTCTGTGAACTGAATTTAAATTTGTGATTGACGGATGATCTCATACATGTAAAATTAACACTAGAGGTACGGTACAAAAATCATATAAAACATAGCATACCCAAAGCTATGTAGTGGATTTCTAATAAAAAAAAAAAGCTGGTTAAGGAAAGGAAGAAACGTTTATATAAATATGTGTTATTCAATCACATTACAGTTTTGTAATAAGGTGTATGTTACAAAATGATATACATATTAGCGCTACGTTGTATTAAAGTAAGAATTATTTAAAACAAATTGTTCACATTGATGATGTGATCCCATAAATCCAAATTTAAGTAAAAAGTTTTGGACCTTTCCATTTAAATGTGTCCTGGTGGAGAATATTTCAGTATAATCCTGAAAATAATCCGTTACTGTTATTTTTCTCCTGAGACAACATTTAATGAATAGCTAGTCTTGACCATGTAGTTAACATTTTTCCACTAGTCATTTGTTACCACCAAGAAACGTCGAACAATACGTTTTCTAAGGTTTTGTCAATCTTGTTATCCTAGCCTGTTTTCCAAAGGACTCTGAGGCCTTCTCCTACAGAAACATGGCTACAATAGCGCTATATATTGGCTTTAGTTGCAATACCTGTTCCAGTAATTTCCCAAATCTGTTCATAGTTTCTATCCTGCAATTTCCATGTAGTTGAACTGACTTCTGAACCCACAGTCATTTGTACATGTACAGTTCCTCTTACTCTACCAGATGTCAAGAATCTCTTTGCATGATTTTGAGAAGAAGGTGCACCATAATAGTCAATGTGGTTGTGAATGAATCCATGTGTTTCTTCTCCTGGTTCAGATTCTAGACTACATGAATACAATGCAGGGTCCCATGGTTGGAGTCCTAGGTTAGAGTATAATCTTCCAGAAAAATGTCTCAGTAGAGGCTCCTGTTTGTGGAGCCAGAACATAAAATAATGGAAGTCTGCATCTATCATTACAGCCATGGTGATTTAGCTATATTTCTAATGATTTAAAAAGGATGCTACACGTATAAAAAAATGTAACACAAAAGGAAATAAGACTATGCATATAGATACTTTAAGACCTTAGCCAAGTTATTTCCATTATTTGGCAAAATAATCTTTGAAGTCAGCATTGGTTGGTGACTAATAATATAATACATGCTTGTCTCTAAGGGGATAGCTAATTATGGCCGAGGATGTTCTTCTTGAGTTTCCTCTTATCACATTTAAAATTATACAAAACTATTCTTGTTCCAGTCCATCAATAAAAGTTGTAGTAAATTTTCAAAATGTATTACCCTGTTTCCCCGAAAATAAGACCGGGTCTTATATTAATTTTTCCCCCGAAAAACCCACTAGGGCTTATTTCGGGGAAAATATCAGGGGAGGTCTTATTTCGGGGAAAATCATGTGCTAGAATGCAGGTCTATATTTGGAGAAATTAGCATAGATTAGCTCTACCGCAAATCTATGTTCGGGGAAACTTCCCCGAACATAGATTAGTTCACTTACAAATGGAATCTTGCGTATCTATGTTTGGGGAAACGTCTCCGAACATAGATACGCTTACTCATGAATGTTATCTTGCATATCTATGTTCGTGGAAACTTCTCCAAACATAGTTAAGCTTACTAGCAAATGGAATTCTGCGAATCTCTGTTCAGATAAAATTTCCCGAACATATATTAGTGAACAGCTAGGGCTTATTTTCAGGGTAGGGCTTATTTTAGGAGCGTCTCCCGAAAATAAGCTAAGGGGTTACATGGTAGTTTAAAAACTCGAGTGCTACAAATGAGCCAGTAGAACCCATTTTGTTTGACTAATACAGTAAGCTCTCCATCTGTGGTTATAAAAGATCCCAATAAAATTACTGGTTTGCAGAGGTTTATGGGAGCACCATTGTAATAACATGTGTAACTATGTACTACAGGTTACATTTATTTCAAGAACATCAGCATAACTTTTTATCCATATTATCTCTGACTTGCAGAATATGAAATTACTTTCATCTGTCTATTTCTAGACTGGATTCTAAATTAAATGGAAACATTGTCTTGGCTTATTAAAAAATTTCAAAGAACATGCTGTTACTTTCTAATAAATATTAAAATGATTTAAAATTATTCTAGTAATATGGATAATAATTCATTCTAGATATTAACTAACTTCTACCTAATCAATAATGATGAGTTACATTTCCTGTTATTCTTTAAATCATTACACCTGACAGCCAAATGGTGCTCGGTGGGCTAAAATAGGTGTTTCAATAGACTTCTCCTTTTTGAAACGATAGTCAGCACTTTATAGCTGCCATTAAATGAATTACAAGGTTCCACATAAGCAGTACAAATGGTGGATGATTTTATTAATATGATGTGGAACTCCATGTTTCTTATTATTCTATGGAGGATGGAGTTGATCTCAATTTTTATTGAATTATATAGATAATACATTAAAACATTTCCAAAAGAAAGTTCAAATTATTATTTTTTTTTATATATATTACATTCTTTAATATGGTGTAAACCCTTTAATGAGTTCTGCCTAGCACTAGGAGGTAGTGAACACTAGTCAAATCTTGCCAAATCTTGGAAATTACTGAACACGTTTCACATCCCCCGCTCAGCAAGGGATTTACTGGAAATGTGGTTCAATATTAGGAACCAGTCTAATTAATAAACAAAATACCACCATGCTTTTATTAGTGGAAATGTTGACATAGTTGTGGTACTGACTCCTTCACTGAAAACTGTCATAGAAAGTAAGGAGATGAATTATTCCCCAAAAGATAGACATTGTACAATTAATTTGACGTACAGGGAGAAGCATAGCTTCCTTTTGTGAAAACCATTTGTGAGGTTGTAAATCCCTGTAACGGTGTGCCATTGAGAGATGGGGCCTGCTTACAAGTATGCGTTACAAGTAGCATAAGTTGTGATGGTGCCAAGAGAGTCCATTTAAGGAAATCATCAGTTCAGATAGTTAGATCCAATATCTAACAAAAATAATGTTGTGCTGGACATCTCTATAGAAACTTATATCCAGGACATGATTTGGCAGAATTAATTCAAATCTTTACAGACAGGTGTTTATGACAAAAAAAAAAAATCCACACAATAGAATTTTCTGATAGAAAAAAGAATTCCAAGTGCATGACTGGCATAAATGCAAAAGTACTCTGCCAACCCTGTCAATGGATCCCACATAGTACATTGAGGGACATCGGGTAGCAATCCATTGGCATGCTTTTATTTAGTTGGCAAAAACTACCAATTTTTGTCTCCTGCGCTCTTGCAGGAGATATCCCTGTTTAGTTCCAAATACTAATAAAAATATATTTAATTGACCAGATGGCTCTTTTTCTTTTGCCTTTATTTCTGAGCTTTTTATAGCCTGCCAGTTTTAGTTTCAAGAGATTTTGCTACTAAATTGAAACAGTAGCCTTTGTTATTAATCCCCAGTCTTTGTAAGGTTCTTTGTGAGCATAATTTAACCCGTCCTTTTATGTACTCATGTACGAACCCATCTGTCCAAATCTTAGTGCACTCCAGCCGAAATACACTTATTCTTATAATGTTGCCAAAAAAGCTAGTCTACCTGATGAACATCTGACTTTAAAAAAAAAAAAAAAAAAATATGTGTAATATCAACACAGTGTCCATATGGTTTGTAGATTTGATCTGACCGAAACATAAAATGGTGTGATAATTGTTTTCTAACAACGAAAGGGGTTGTGAGAAGCTACCTCAACGCCCAGCAAAATTAATGAATAACAATGGAAGATTTGAAATTGCAGAACAATTAACGACATTCAACTGAGTTTCCCTAGTGTCACTGTATTGTCACTGTTATAAAACATAACTTAGTGTTATTATTTTAAGTTAAATATATCGCATGAAACAATGGTCAGCTAATGGGTGTAAAAACAATATTTTCTTTGCACAAAAGCTATTCTAACAATCTAAAATTTAGGTATTTGGGGACTTTTTTATTGTCTCAATATAGAGAAATATACCTTAGTAATATATTTTATATTGGTTTTTGTGAGGTGAATGTTAAATTACATTTAGATATTGTCACAGGGAATTATTAGAGAGCACTGTATATCTAAGTACTTTTTAGCCATAGTAGTTATATAACTTGCTACAAGGCATTTGCGGAATAGAAGAATGCTTGTTACTCAAGAGGCTAGACATGTTGTACTAATGTATTCATTTTTAGCTTCTGTTTAGGACTTGGTGCAACTCTGCTTATCCCCTTAAGGACACATGACATGTGTGACATGTCATGATTCCCTTTTATTCCAGAAGTTTGGTCCATAAGGGGTTAAAGGGACAAAATAGTCACCAAAATCACTTCATCTTAATGAAATGGTATTGTTGCATAAATGCTGTCCCAGCCTTGTGGATGAAAACCGTGCAATTTCTGAGGAAATGGTATTTGTAATTCACCTCAGACAGATAGCCTCCAGGGGCTTCAGACTAAAATGATTGAACCTATTTTACACCAAGCGTCAACAAGCAAAGTGTGGTGATGCTGGACACTGGTTGTCTCTCTATGAGAACCATTGGAGGTAATGCTTCTCAAAGAGAATCATTGGGACGGAGGATAACACACTGAGAAGCATTTCATGGTACAAAAGTCATGAAGCTTGGTAACTCCATCATAGGCAGATCTGGCTGCAGTGAAGAGCATGTCTTAGAATAAAGGTAAGTTTAATTGGGCGTCTAAATAGAAACAGATAAAGAAAAATAGTTGGCTCAAAAACAATTTTCTGTTTTATTAGACCGTCTGTTTAAATTATTATAACAAGATGCAAATTCACTTTTGACAATGTTTCAAAGAGAACTGCAAATCTTTTTCAGTAAGTAGAAAGTTTATTAAGTTACTACAGTACTACTAAAATTGGCTCTCCAAAGGGGAATCCTAAAGTATATTTGTTGATTTGTGACTACAGGGTGTGGGGGGAGAGCATTAGAAAGGGCTTTGTAGGTCAGGATGATAATTTTGAGTTTAATTGTGTTTTGAATGGGCAATAGTAAACAGACTTCCGGAGAGGTGCAGGTGCAACAGGTAAGGTGGATTAGCTTGGAAGAGGCATTAAGGATGGACTGAAGGGGGAGAGGAAGGCCAGTTAGTAGGTTATTGTAGCAGGTGACAAATAGCAAGGGAGTGAATGATTTGCTTAGTGGTGTCAGCACCTAGAAACAGACGGAGTTTAGAAATGTTGTGTAGTTGGTTGAAGTAGGATGAAAGACAGATTGGAATCACATGTAACTCCAAGGCAGTGGACTAAGAGTCATGGAGAGGTAGTGATGCCATAAACAGTGATAGAGAAGTCAGAAATCTGACTACATCTAGAGGGGGAATAAAAGGGCACTCAGTCTTAGTCGTATTGATTATTAGGTGGTGAGAGGCATCCAGGATTAATTTCCAGATACGCTGTTGCTGACATGAGAAAGGACAAATGGAGATAGATCAGGGGTGGAAAGGTATGGAGTGTTATCAGTATAAAGGTGATATTTGGAGATGTAACTGTTGGTAAGCCTACCCAGAGTAGACATATAAATGGAGAAGAATAAAGGACACAAGACAGAGTCTTGAGGGACTGTAATTGACAAGGGCATTGAACAGGAGGTGTCTCCAGCAAAGGCCAGAGCAAAGGACATGTTAAAGAGATAAGAGTGGATCCAAGAGAGAGCTGTGTTGCAAAGACCAAAATAGTCTGTATGAGGAGAGGGAGGGGGATCTACCGTTTCGAAAGCACTGATGTTTTTAACAGACAGAAGGTTGTTAGTAACCTTGGTGAGGGCAGTTTGCTGAGTGTTGAGGATGGAAGCCATGTTGCTGAGTATCAAAAAGGTAGTTGAAAGACAGGAAGCAGTCATAGACTAGTTTTTCCAGGGGTTTAGAGGTTACTGGAAGCAGTCGGTATTAGGTGTAAAGTGATAGGGTCAAGCAGGCAGGTGTCAGGTGTGAAGAAGATGGTACACAGCAAAACTCACCCTTAGTGGCTGGTGGAATTAAGCAAAGAGTCACAGTGGGGGGTGATAGGAGGTGGAACTTTGCAAGCTTATGTTGGGATGCTGCTTTGGATGGTATGTTATCTCTAAGAAGTAGTCTGTAAGGTCTTGAGTGCTAAAGTCAGGTCAGAGGTTTGTGTAGGTGGGTGCAGAAGTGTGTTGAAAGTAGAGAAACGTAATTAGGGGTTGGAGGAAAGAATAGATATAAGAGATGAGAAATAAGATGGCTTGGCTAAGTGAAAGGCTGTATTGGATGAACTAAGAATACATTTATAGTGGATCAAATTAGTACCAGAGCAAGATTTCTTACAGACACGCTCATCAGTGAGAGAGAATTTTTGCAAGTAGTGCATTTACTTAGAATGCCAAGGCGGCAACTGATGTCATAGAGTTTTATGAAGTTGGAGGGAGCAAGAGTGTCTAGTGCAGGGGAGAGTGTGTTGTTGTTGTTGAAGGCTGTAGCAAGATCAGGGCAGGTCAAAGTGCAAGTGTGATTGAGGATTCCAAGCACAAGCACAAGAGTACAATACAAAGTCTATGAAGGATCCAGAGAAATCCCAAATAGATCAGCTGTCACTAGAAATCACTATTGGAATAGACTAAACTTGGCAGAAGCGCTATCTTTTTTTTTTCAGGTTTTCGCAACTCTGGTTTTGACTACATAACAAAGCAGACTTTTTTATTGTATGATATTTTCTGATTGCATTGGAATTTCAGATAAATTCCACTACAGTCAATATGAGTACTGCATAATGATTTTATGAAGTGACAGGGTAATGACAGAGTCATGTTCTGATTAACTGCAATAATTAGAATGCAGGACTAAGCCTGCCTGTAGTGGCTGTCAATCAGACAGCCACTAGAGGCACTTCCTGGTGGTTAGGCGACTTTTGCTCATCTAATTGTCACTGGATGTCCTCAGGCTCTGCATGAGGATATCCAGTTTCAGTTAAATCCCCATATGAAAGCATTGCAGCAATGCTTTCCTCTGGGAAGGGCCTAATGCGCTTGCAGCACTCACCATGCATGCACATTAACCCCTCACTGGGTGACGTTGGAGGAGGCAGAGCACCAACTCAGGAACATCAGCGCTGGAATTGATTAAGTACAGTAAGGGTTTTAATCCTTACAATTCTGGGGGGAGGGCCACGAGGGAGGGAGCTGGGCAGAGGAAGCTATTTATTCCTAGCACTATAGTATACCTTTAAGCTCTGATATTATGTCCTTTCCCCATAATCATGTCTTTGAATATAAACACTGTTAATGTTTATTTAGGATTTGATGAATAACCTTCATAAAATTAGTAACCTTAATAACACTGTGAGCAAAAAAAGAAGGTGCAAGAGAGTATTGAGAATGAACAACAGCTCAGCCTGCCCTACGGTGGGTCCCCACTCAGATCTCAAGCTGGTTTTAGTTCATCTTGTGCTATTACAAAAAGAACCAGGCCATTTGCATATCAGGCTGATACCTACCTATCCAAAAGGGTGGCACAGATCCAATAACACCGTAAATCACTATGGAATAAGTTATAAATGCTAATAATAATAAGCTGTGCTTTTATTCTGGATTATAACCTTTCAATTTTAAAGATATATAAACGTTTATTCTATTTAGAAACTCAACATATTTTAAACACAGTTCTTGACCACAAATATTCTGAAAAATTCATTTACCTGCTAATTCTTCATCATCAAACCAATGAGGAAGTATCTCATATGAAACATTTTTTAGGCATGATGGTTAAACATCTTCTCTTTTTCTCAAGTGAAAACCGCTAGATAACTATTCTTTCATCATATAATGAAATACATTGATGTTCTAGGCTTCTGCTGTAGGTGGCATGAAGCAAATTAGACCTCATTTATAAGTTTTTTTTTTTTAACAAAGACAACTCCACAAGTGACATAGATACATTAGCATGAGATACCTTTTATAATTTAATTCGGCTTGCTGAGAACTTTGGCATTGCATTCTTTCATTCCAATTCAAAAATGATCTGATTTGGAAGTTGTAAATAAATGGTGGCACAAGACAGAAATTGGCCGGCTGCCATTTCACTAATGGCAGTCTGTGTTAAAATGGGGATGTGAAACAGGATTTTGTTAACGTAGAAAGACAAAGGATAGCACTGTATTAGCCAGCAGAATAGACATCAAAGCACTTTTCCAATAAAAGGAACAAAAGACGTAGGTTTTATATTCAATTTCTATTGCGTTTTTATGCCAAATTTTTATTAATGTATATTTTATGTGTAGTGATTACATCTTCTTTTTAAGTAATTCTCAGGGATGGGACCTTGCCGTATGCAGCTTATGGATTACTGAACACTTAAATTTTCCTTTTGTATGAGTTGTTTTTTGCATTTGTACTGTGAATTTTGCCTTTTTTGTGTTAAAATTTTCTGTGAAACTTTAACGAATACATTTTTTTTTTTTTTTTTTACATTCATCTTTGAACTCTCCCACAAACTTGAGAATGCAAAACTGGAATTTACGGAAGATCATGTAAAATCACGAGAACCTCAACAGATCTTCCACCACGTCAGCACAAACAAAAACAAAGTAGCTGATTGTGTTTAAGTGCTGTGAAGTGTTGATTGCACTGGAAGTTCAGTGGTATTTCATTCGTAATTTTTTTTATTTATTTTTTTACGTGACAGTGCCACTTTAAAACACATATGCCTGGTATTATCTTGATTTGATATGGTGGGAACAGACACATATATCTAAAAATCTACAGGGTACTAAAACCATTTTGTTTTGAGCGTTCAGAGAGGTAATTCACATTATAGTTAAAATATTTTCAATTTAGCTTATTTAACCTTAACATTGAAATTCCTTAAATATTTTATTGCTATCAATATTAATATTGATTAATGATTATACATACACATAGATACACATTTTAAGATATAAAGATGTTTATTCAAATTATATTTTAGATATTTACTCACATAAAACCACTATATATATATATATATATATATTTGCATTTTTTATATTATATATATATATATATATATATATATATATATATATATATATTATATATTTTAAGTCCAGTTTTTAAAGTTTGAGAAGATTATAGGATTTTTTTTTAGACAAGTTAAAAAAGTGATGATAAATGCCTTACTGTACAGACAGACAACCACAAGCCTTGTGTGACCCCTTTATTTTTGTCTGTGTTTCTTAGTCATCAAAACTCGACACGTTTCTAAAAGGTTGCTCTGAATGTTTCCTATTCCTCTGAGTTTGGCTTCATGATATAGATTGAATATAGACTGTGCGAAATGTAAGGCTTTTTGCACGCTCAAGCTCTATAGGGAACAATATACAGACAGACTTTCTGTACAGTAAGTTTCTGTGGAAGTTAACAAGTAAATGAATCCTACAAGAAATATTATACTAGGGCTAATGCAAACCATTTTGGACATGTTGTTAGTGGAAAGAAAAACATAGCGACATTTGGACTTGTACCGTAACATAGCATAAATGCAAACTGGTGCCACATTAAATACTCAGCGTTCTAATATATTTTACAGAATATTGCTATTGCATCTTGCCAAGATATGGTAAATCCATTGCTTATTAATATTTTCTTTTTGATCCCATAATGGTGTGAGACTGTATCAACCACTGCACAGGTCACATCTGTAGTCCGATTTTCAATGGTAATTTAGGATTCCGATCCATTACAGAAATGTATGTGGGCTCAGGGAGTTCAGAGAGACTTGCAAAGCCTACAATTTAGTACAAAGACACAGAAAAGCTCTATTAATGCAAAACAGGTTCTACATCTAGCATTCCATATTCTTTTTGCCTGCCTCGTACCATTATAATATTTGAAATGCATTTAGATGTCATAGATGCAAATGCAGACATTTTTCTCCACTTAGCAATGAATTTAAAGTATAGTCCAATTGGTACTGCAGGTATAATATATAAGAGACACTTTCACTACATCTAATAAACATCAAGTAGATCGATTTTTAAAGAAACAACTGTCTATATCTTGGACTTGTTCGAAAGTTATATGTTCAGCATGTGTACTATTATAAATATTCAGATCACAATTAAGTTACGTACTTTACAGACTACCAGAGCTTCAATAATTTATTTTGGTTAGTTCTACGAGGGAAAAAAAAATAATGTGAATAGAAATATGAAGTCAAAAATGTTTAGTGCCAATTTAGGAATGATTTCCCCAACAAGTAACTCAAGGGATTAAAACACGTTATTGCCAATTAAGCTTTGCAAGCCCATATATGGGTGGATGTCATGGCAATTATCGATCCTTAGAAGCTGAAGAATTACCTGTTGGAGAAACACTTAACTAAACCACTAAACCATTTAAACTCCCTTTGTCTGACCTGGAACTAGCAGGCATAGACTATTGATGGCATTTCCCCTGTTACATTTTACACAACTTCTCCAATGAGTAGCAATCAAGCTTGAATGTAGGAGAAGAAAAACTGACTGCATACACATTTTAAAATATTAAACTCAAATGATGGGAAATGTGCTTCTGGATCAGAGCCCATTAAACGAACTAACGTGGGCTGCAATTAAATTCTTGCTCAGTGTAAAAAGTTAAAAGTTAATATTTTTCGATTTCTTTTATGAAGTGTGTGGTTAGAACATCAAAAATCTCTGCGTTCCAATGGCGGGTCAGAGGTCACTTTTATATTTCATGGAATGATAATATTTAACTATTTCTATGAATAAATTAACATCTCCTCATGTCTTATTTATTTGCAGATAACGTTCTTCATGTTGCTCTCTGCCGTGTGTGTCATGTTGAATCTCGCTGGCTCCATTCTCTCTTGTCAAAATGCTCAGCTCGTCAGCTCCCTTGAAGGCTGTCAGCTGGTAAGTACGTAAAATGTGCACCCAAGCTGACCTTAATGTTGGATCTATGTCCTGCTCCGTTCACCTCTGCATCTATGGGGAACATTGTAATACAGTATTAAAGTCTGAGTTTGCTGGGGTTTATCCTGTCTTCTACTTGTGAATCTAGGGATATAAATACAAAACTCTAATCAAATATAAAATTGACAGGAAGTTGGGTGTAAGTAAAATCAAACAACTTTTTGCTAAACTTATAGAGCATGGCAGTATTATAGAGAAAATATTGCCTTTACTTTCTCACTTTTTTACACTTTGTATTTTACCTTCTCTTGACTGTATTTAATGGGACATTATAGTCACCAAAACAACTTTAGCATAAGGAAGCAGTTTTGGTGTATAGATCATGCCCCTGCAGTCTCACTGCACAATTCTCGGCCATTTAGGAGTTAAATCACTTTGTTTATGAACCCTAGTCACAACTCCCTGCATGTGACTTGCACAGCCTTCCTAAACACTTCCTGTAAAGAGTCATCTAATGTTTATCCTTCCTTTATTGCAAGTTCTGTTTTATTTAGATTTTCTTATCCCCTGCTATGTTAATAGGTTGCTAGACCCTGCAAGAGCTTCTTGTATGTGATTAAAGTTCAATTTACAGAGCAAGAGATACAATTGTTTAAGGTAACTTACATTACTGATTGAAAGTGAAACCAGTTTTTTTTTGTGCAGGCTGTTTCAATCAGAGCCAGGGGAGGTGTGACAAGGGCTGCATAAACAGAAACAAAGTGATTTAACTCCTAAATGGCAGTGAAACCTGAGAGGCATGATCTATACACTAAAACTGCTTCATTAAGCTAATGTTGTTTAGGTGACTATAGTGTTCCTTTAACTGTTCTACCCACCTTTCCTACATCATCCCCTCATTTCAACAGTCTTTTTATCTAATCACTGTTAAACCATCTCTCTGCATCTCCTCCTGATAGTTCTCTCTCATTCGACTACTCTAGTTATTTCTCTAAAATTATCTTTAACAAGATATTGCTTCTGTTTTTGTTCTCCGTACATGCTCTTGTCTTATTCCTCTACTTCACTGCTCCTCTGTCCTCTGCCATCCATTTTACTCTCCCAACATATTTCTTCACCTTCTCCTCCCTTTCGCTCTTCTGTCCGTATAGTATAGTTCGGTTCCTTTTCCCCCTTATCACGGTGTTTGGAGCAAAGCAGTACAGACCTCTGGCTTGTCAGTGTGGTGTTTATTGTTAGTTTAAATATCACTCTGTATGAAAACAAAAAGTTGCAAAATTTTATATTTTTGGGGGGGATGGGGAAGGTTGTGTTTGCATATGCATACTTAAAATCTATGACGTATTAAATAGCATTTACATAAATCTGCGAATGATCAAGACTCAGAATTGAAAAGGTGTTTCTCATATCTGTTTAAGTCTCTCGCAACACTTCAATGTTGTGAGGGATTCAGTTTACCAGCTTGGATATTATATTGAGTTATAAAAGCTATTTGGTTTAAATTCAGTACCAGAGTTTATTTTATGACTGTTGTTCAGGAATCCGTACATTTTTAGCTCTTACCCCCCTTCATATAAATGTGTGACTAATATCATATTCTAATTGTTATACTATTGGTTGTTTATGCTTTAAATCTTTAAGAATTAATTAGAGAGGACAGAAAAAAAGGGGAAAAAGGAGGTAGGGTTGTAAAAAGTATTATCAAAAATGTCATCAATAATGTGTATATAGCACATCCTGAATCCAAACGAACAGAAATTATATATCCAACATAAATATATGGATATTGTGATTAACCCCTTAAGGACACATGACGGAACTATTCCGTCATGATTCCTTTTTATTTCAGAAGTTGTGTCCTTAAGGGGTTAATAGGTGCTATGAAGCAAGGAACATAGATCTTCATCAACATGTCAAATATAATGTGTGTAAAGAAGAAATATGGAGAGAGGCATTTTCTTCCCTAATCCTATCATTCTACCACTTGTATCCTTTGATACAACACTTCTTCTATTGACATGGGCAAAAAACCCATATCAGCTAAAATGCTGTTTGGACACGTGAGAATGGACAACACAAAAATATGATACCCATGAGCGTATCATCATAACGGAATTTCTTCTAACATTGTCAATTTGCCCCATGTACTATTCTTCCTTTCTTAGTAAATCATATATGAATCTAAATGCAAAACAATAGTCATCATATCAATAGCTACTTTGGGTGCTATGAACCAGTACAAATTCAGTCTCCTGGGCTCTTGGTTGTTTTTAATAGATTTTTGGGATACTCTTAAATATTGTAAGGCTTGAGGAAATCTAAAGGATAATGACATCCAGATTTTCTCTCACTACAAGATATAAGTAGGTATCTATTATTAGTATTTAGTATTTATATAGTGTCAACATTTTCTGCATTGCTTTATAATTAGAGAAAGGAGTGACGAAGGCCCTGCTTAAACCAGCTTACAATCTCACCTGTATCATATAGAAGAGACAAGTCCAACCTTATGCAATGTAGTAGCAAGCTGCTATGCAAATCCAGTTATCAACATGTAAAAATATATGAAACCCTCCAAGTGAACTTCTAGGCCAGGGGTAGGCAACCTTCGGCTCTACAGATGTTGTGGACTACATCTCCCTTGATGCTTTGCCAGCAATATGGCTGTAAAAGCATTATGGGAGATGTAGTCCAAAACATCTGTAGAGCCGAAGGTTGCCTACCCCTGTTCTAGGCAAAAACGAATTCACAATATTTGAGATAAATTAAACAATTTCAAGCTCCATCCAGAATTTGTATACAAATGAACCCCATCTCCAGTTATAGTATGCATATAATTATGCTTCACACTGATAACATGTTTTACAAGAGTTACAAATATCTTGTCCATCAGGGTGGAAGGTGGGGTTCAGTAGGTTAACATTTTCTTTCAACAGGTTTTTTTTATCCAGGGTTTATTACTAGTACCTATGATGTAAAGCTGTTTCTTTAATAACGTTCGGTGCCACCACCTTCATGACAGCTAATCCAGTGTGCTATGTGTCTTAATAGAATCGCAGAGAGATCAATATTGTATGAGGTGTTCTATGACCTGTAAGACAAAGGTTCTCCAAATCTTTATACCAGGCTATTCTATAGAGGCACTTTTTTAGCCTAAATTTTACATACAATCTGACATGTCTGAGCTAGAAGATTACTCAAGGTCAGTTATGCTAAAGTCCATGCAATCTCAGTCATACAGGGTTATTTACTAAAGAGAGAATTCAAAGTGAATTTTAAATTTAAGGCCATCGTTGCTGAATTAAAAGCGTATCTGGCTTGGAAAATTATTTCTGTTTGGCAATTTTCCCCTTAACTTTTTAATTCACTTTAAATTTACCATGCTTATTTTAGTGAATAACTGTGATAGTGTACATCATGAAATGAAATATTGCTTGATGTATTCTTCACAAACATTTTTTTTTTTTTAAAGGAAATCTTTAGGGTCAGGAATATAAACGTGTATTCCTAGCCCTATACTGTTAAACCTCCCCCCGCCAGTTCCCCCTTGACCCCCTCTAGTAGTTTATAAACTTACTTTTATTCCTACACCGCGTGGGTCTGTCATGCTGACCCCGCCCCCCGTCTGCCTCCTTGTTTTTTTCCAGTCTTACATCTAATTGAAACATGGGGGAAACATGGGGAAAATGTTATATTCACTCTTTAATGAAATATGATGTGATTGAAAGGAGAAGAAAAAGCCTCCCAACAAAATTAAATTATCTATCTATCTATCTATCTATCTATCTATCTATCTATCGATCTGTCTTTCTGTCTACTTCAACTGGAAGGCCATTCCATGAATTTACTACCATCTCAGTAAAGTAGTTACATAGTATTATAGTTACATAGGCTGAAAAGAGACGTGTCCATCAAGTTCAGCCTTCCTCACAATTTTTTTTTTGCTGTTGATCCAAAAGAAGACCAAAAAACCCCAGTCTGAAGCGCTTCCAATTTTGCAACAAACTAGGAAAAAAATTCCCTCTTGACCTCAGAATGGCAGTCAGATTTATCATTGGATCAAGAAGCTATTACCCTACAGTTGAAAAATGATATCATTGAATATTCTTTTTTTGCAAGTAAGCATATAGTTGCTGTTTAAACATCTGATCGGACTCTGATAAAACCACTTATTTGAGGCGGAAAATTCCATATCCTTATTGTTCTTAAGGCAAAAAAAAACATTTCCTTTGCCTTAAACAAAATCTTCTTTCTTCCAGTCTAAACACATGACCTCGTGTCCTATGTAAAGTCCGGTTTGTGCATAGATTTCCACACAATGGTTTGTATTGGCCCCAGATATATTTATATAATGTTATTACATCTCCTCCGAGGTGACATTTTTCAAAACTAAAGAGGTTAAAATTTGAATGCACGACAAAACCTTTTTTGCTGATAACCAACGTCTTCTCAAAGAATTCTTGAATATTATCCCTTAATAACCTTTCAAATACTTTCCCAGCCACAGAAGTTAAGCTCACAGGTCTATAATTTCCAGGCAAGGATTTGGAACCCTTTTTGCATATAGGAACCACATAAGCCTTCCTCCAATCCTCCAGAACACTTCCCGAAAGAAAAGAATCTTGAAAGGTTAAAAACAGAGCTTTACTTATTTCTACACTTAGTTCCTTAAGTACCCGTGGATGAATACCTTCATAATAGTAATACTTTCTGATATTATTTTAAAACCTTTGTGTCTCTTTATTAAGACAATGCCCTCTTGTTGTGGTAGTTGTTCTTCTTTAAATATACTCTCCTTCTTTACTTTGTTGATTCCCCTTATGCACTTATGCATCCATCCAACCATCCATCGAGCCATCCAAATGTAATGATGCTCTTAAAGAGATATTTAGGCTACCTGCAAAAGTATAACCACCTCCATCAGTGTCATTAGCCAGCCTGTAACAAGAGTTGAAATTTAGGAGCTTTCCTGTGTCCATTTGCTATCCAGTAGGTTCATTAATTCTAGCAATGCAGCTGAAATGCTTATGAGGGAAATAAGTCACAGTTCTTCAAGATCCAAATAGAATCTGAAGTTGCATCCAATTTATGTGACTCCTTTGAAGAGAAAACATGCTTTTCTGTAATAAAGTCACACTGCATCAGACAAACTGGCTTCAAATAAATCTCATAATTATCCAGATGAGAGCCAGTTATCTAGAGACCAGAGGATTGTGGATTTTATCTGGCTCCTCAATCTATGTTTCTGGAAAAGAAAAGGTAGTTATAGCACATTTAACAACATGGTGAAATATGTCCGTCAAACAAATGAAATAGGAGATCTTGGAGCCCTCGTTATATCTATACATTTTATAGCGCATTGGCAAAACTCCACTTGTAAGTATTTCAAACAGCAGGGTGTCTCTCTTTATCTCACTCTCTTAAATGTCTTCCCATCAATGTAATGCAGTTACTTTGTAACATAGCTTTGTACAGGGAAAAGAAATAAGCCCATCTCTGCAAAGCTGCAATGCATTTCGCCAGTTCATTACGTGTATCACATAGCAAACGTCTGCTTGCAGTGTTCTACTTTGTTATTAGATGGACCTAAAACACATATTTTCACCTATTCAGGAACATTTTGTATAATGTATATCCAAATTAAACAGGAACATTAAGTGGAAACAGTATTTGCTAATGGATCTTTCTGCTAGTATTGTAAGAACCTACAGATGTAGATCATTCTGCAGGCGTTGAATTTATACAGTGAAACACTCAGAGCATGATCATGTTTATGCCTATGTCTATAGGTATGCATATATTTCCAAATTAGGGCAATTATTGCATTGTTCTGGTTACAAGTATATTTTTTGAAACATTTGTATGCAAAGCTGAGCAATTCATATTAATGAAGCAGCAAATCATAGTTAATTGGATATTGAATCCAATACATAGGTAAAAAGTGCAGAAGTGGAAAATTCTCCATACCTGGCATCTTGTCTATTCTAACCAAAGCTTTAGCAGTTTGGTTTTCTGTTGACTACAACTCACTTTTTAATAAATTAAAGGGACACTGTAGTCACCAAAACAATTTTAGCTCAATGTATAGTGTAAAGTGTATAGATCATACCCCTACAGTCTCACTGTTCAATTCTCGGCTTTTTGGGAGTTAAATCACTTTTGTTTCTGTTTATGCAGCTCTAGTCACAGCCCCCTGGCTGTGACTCACACAGGCTGCATGAAAATAGTTTAATTTTTAATCAGTTGTTAACTTGCTTTAGAAGGAAGTTGATATTTTCTGTTCTGTAAATTGAACTTTAATCACATACAGGAGGCTCCTGCATGGTCTAGTAGGCTATTAACAGAGCAGGAGATACGACATTAAGCATAATTTGTAATAAAGGAAGTGTAAACATTATATCTCTCTTTACAGAAAGGGTTTAAGAATGATGTGCAAGTCACATACAGGTATGTGTGACTAGGACTGCATAAACAAAGTAATTTAACTCCAACATGACATAATTGAGCAGTGAGACAGCAGGGGCATGATCTATACTTGAAAACTGCTACATTAGGCTAAAGTTCTGTTGGTGAGTATATTATCTATTTTATTATTATTTTATTATTTCCATTTATATAGCGCCAACAGATTCCGTAGCGCTTTACAATATTATGAGAGGGGGATTTAACTATAAATAGGACAATTACAAAAAAACTTACGGGAATAATAGGTTGAAGAGGAACCTGCTCAAACGAGCTTACATTCTATTTAATGCATTAAACAAATCTAAATTCATCCCAGCTTGCTGAGCTGATGGAAAACGACCAAGCAAGCATGGTATCCACTTACTCATTTTAATTTATTCATTTATACTTGCCTCCCAAGCCAAATATTGCCATCCCTTCCCTGTTTGGCTTAGACCAGGCCTGTCCAACCTGCGGCCCCCCAGATGTTGCTGAACTACAACTCCCATGATTCTTTCAATGAAACAGATAGCCAGGGAATCATGGGAGTTGTAGTTCAGCAACATCTGGGGGGCCGCAAGTTGGACAGCCCTGGCTTAGACTATGCATGCAAGTTAAACAAAGTTTGGATTCCCCAACACTAGTTGACAGAATTCAGATCTAAACGACCTGTGAGTGATAGTTATTTTGGGGTCCCTCATACAATAATATTCCTTTTTTAACAGAATAGATAGGCCATCTAATTTTAGAGACTGGCTTTTCAAACGCTAAGATGAATGATAAACGTAGTTTAAGTTTTTCCAAATACATTATTGTTTTAAGCTATGACTCACTTCTCAATAAGGATAGATGACAGACTTAAATATTATGAGCATGTGCAAATCTGTTATACAGCATATCAGTTGGTAATACTACTGTTTAATGTTTATTGGTAGTGATGTATATTTGTTTATTGGATTTATCTCTAACCGCTCAGCAATGTGAGATTTTTTTTATTTTTTATAATGAGACTTCACTTGACAGTCGCTTTATCTTAAATTCCTTTTTAATGAATCATGCAGCCTGGCTATGTCCTATTAGCATGGATCTAGCTGGTTACATAATAATTTGTGATAGAACTAAACATCATTCATTCTAAAAATAAAAGTTACATCTTTTGGATAGTTTGTTTTTCTTGTAGAGAAAATTATTGTAACGCATTCTAAAATTATTGTCGTTTTGTTAATTTGAATCAGAAAAATAACGTGTGAGTATATGCATTAATATATATATATTTATTCTTAATTAAAATTTTTGAACATGTTGATTTATTTACTGATTGTCGATTTGAATAGCGGGACAGCTGTGATTGAGGCAGGAAATACATGTCTGGAAGTAAATAAATGAAGTGCATATGCAAGTGGTGAACAAGCCGCGATCAGAAAATAGAACGTTGTATCAAAAGAGTGTGAAAAACAGGCAATCAACATCAGCTATGCTCTAAGCTGCATCAGAGGAAAGAACTCAATAATTAGACAAAGTAAGGAAGCAGGGAGTCAGTTTAAATAAATATGACTGATGAGGCACAGGTGTGGGTAATGCAAGTAATCAGCTGTTTAAATAAGGAACTTGTTGGTGAAGCAAGTCATGTGACAGTGTGTTTCTCTGCATAAAAACATTCACATTGTATCACTGTGAAATGTAAAGACCTAATAGCGTTAGTTACTTTGACAAACACCATTTTCTGTGTTAGACTGTTGAGGAATAAATCATAACAAAATAACAAATCATTTTTTCATCAGTTCAGTGCTTCGTCAGCATAATGTGAGTTGTATTATCCGATAGGTAGGTATGCAGGTATGTAGAGGCACATGTCTTTTTGACACCTTCCTTGTGTTTATAGTATTTTTAGATACACTTTTTTTTGTGACAGGCATTACTGCTACCACTGAAATTTTTAGAGCTGGGGTAGGCATCCTTCGGCACTCCAGGACTACATCTCCCATGATGCTCTTGCAGCCATAATGCAAGCTATAGTCTATAACATCTTGAGTGCTGAAGGAGGAAGAGACACGGAAATGAAATAGAGAAGACTAAAATATTGCCTGGAATTCCTGTTGTGACCCCTTGTACTAGTCAGGGCATAACCCCCTGAAAAAATTGCATTAATGCTTTGCAGATGGTGAGGGTAAATGGTTATTGGAAAACACCCTGCTCAATGACAAGAGTTTGGTCCTAAAGATCACCTTGTATTTTATATAATGTAGGTCTTCCCTCCTCAAACCTGAAAGTGACATGCCAGTTATATAAAGCACTTTAGCTAGTGTGAAAAGTGAAGTCGTGGAGAGTTTTCAGTTTTCAATAAAAATGACACTTTTCTAAATTAACAAGGTTACACCCCTCTTACTGTCAATCAGATAACCAGTCCTACTACTTCCTGGTTGATTAACTTTATAGACAGTCAATTGCCCAGAACACCTGCCTTGCAAAGTCATCTCATTTAGCTGCATCTAGCTAGTCATCTCAAAAGACTTCTGCAGCTTTTGAAAGTTGTTTTTAGATATACTCTCAAAGGAAAAATGCAGAATTAAATGCATGCATGTTTTCAATTAGGAAATATATATTAAATAGTGTTTTTTAATTATTTGTTTTCATTTTTATTATTATTATGATGATTTGCACAGCGGAGTGTCGCTTTAAAAACATGCCAAAGGTCTCTATGTACAAAAAATGCTAATAGTCTCCATGTACTAACCAGCCTTCCCTGACACTAGGTGAGACTGCTCCTGAGCCTGAAGCTTGACTGTCCAAATAATTTTTTGTCTAGCAAAATATCTGCATGTAGAAGGGTTTGGTGCACAATATACAACTCCCACTACAATCGCATCAACATGCTTACACTCATGCATCCATTACAAACACACAATGCATTAACAACACAATGTATTATTCACTAAAGTGTAAACTGTTGGAAATACAGTGAATTAAAAGTGAATTTCAAATTTTAGGAAAGTGTAATCAAAGCGCTTCTCTGATATAAAATTTTGGGGGAAGTGTTGCCACTATGTTTCCATCTACTTTTTGGTAAAATGTTAGTAAATTTATTTAAATCTATTCATTTTTTTTTTTCAATTGCCATTTTAAAATGTGTGCCTTTTTTTTTTGTCAACATTTTTATTTATGAATGTTTCCACCACTGGCGGTCTTTTGAAATAAAAGTTTATGTGGAGACTGACAGAAATTGTTATGATGCAAATGCCACTTTTTTAATTCACATTAATAAATAAGATCAAAATAATGATGAGAATTAACTGTGGCTTTTCACAACACGCTGATATATACCCCCCTTTGTATTCTATTCCCTCTGTCTTCTTGAAACAGAATATTAAACGTTTTCAGAAATTAAAAAGTCTGTCTTTCCCTCCAAACCTTAATGGGAACACTACACCAATACTAAAATGCAGAAAAGTTTACAGATTGTATGAAAACAAAAAACTAAATTTACTAAATAGTGAATTATAACAAATTTCAAAAATAATTTAAAAAAATGTAGGCCAGCATACTTTACTATAGAAAAGATGACTAAATTAGCCATAGTCGTACCTTGGTTATTTTTGGTCTGGATGGTTGCAATTTGACTTTCAGTAACTCTTTTGATGAATCACTTGATTTGTTTCAATTTCTTTTTTTTTTTTTGTCAATCTTTCTTTTATTGAGGCAAATAATTATAAAGGTACAGAATAGAGAAGGGGAGACGATAAAGATACATACAGGGTAGGGATAATACAACACAATATATCATCTCCTAGTATTGTCATCCTCTTTTTATATTAATTAGTTAAGCTAGTCACATGCATATAACTGTGGCATAGGAAAATGAAAAGATTGCTTAAACTGCGCATGCCTCAATACGAATATTGTAGACATACTGGCATGTTAAGCTGCTGTGCCTATTGCAGTAATGTTAAACATGTATACCATTATGCCCTATCATTAGCTAACAATATGTGTAAATGAATCATGCTAAGTGGGCTAAGCTCAATAAGCTATACCATATAGTAAAGCGTAACAAATAGCTGGTAGTTCTGCGCAGTCTAAGGTGTAGTATAAAAAAAGTGAGATTTACATGGTACAATTTTTAAATGACACAGTAGTTTGTGCTATTGCGTACTCTATGTACTTTGAGTCAACATTGTACTGCGTTTAGTAGGTAGCTATAGGCAGGATTGAATGTCAGGCATGTTATACTTTAAGTGATTAACAGGAATATTAAAGACAAAAATGAACAGTTATGTAACTATTGTGGTAGCTTGAATCAACAGTCTAGTTGCCACCCTAGGACACACATGCTTCGCTATGTTGGGGTTGTCTACAGTGTTGAAGACCCCTAATGGGAGCAAAACCATCTTATTTACAGTTGTCTAAATTAACGCTATTGAGACTGAAGTGTTGTGGGATGTCATCAGGTGCTCAATAGCATGAGTTGAGCCTAAAAATCGCTAAAAGTAAGTGTCCGCTTGTGTGGGTTGTGTGGAGCTCAGCAGTAGCGGTGTGGTTCTCCCTGGGTGTCAGCCCGGGTGTTGTGCTTGCTCACATGCCTGGGCTCAGTTCTCAGACTGCTTTGTCAGCCGATTCCATCTCGCGGCATTGTTGAGGCTCGGGCTTGGGGGGTCCGTGGGATGCAGGTGAGTTGCGGAAATGGCGTGGCCTTTCTCCAGTCGAAGACCTTGCTTGGGGTCTGCATCTGTGTGCCACAAGCTCTGGTACTCATTGAGGTCGAGTTTTTCCCAACTTGGGCGTCCCGGTGTTCTGCCAAGGCCCGCTGCGGTCGGGCTTCCGGTGATGTGGTCGATGCTGCAGGGGTAGTCTCCCAGTGGCCCTCAGCCTGGGTGGGCAGCGAGTGCCCATTGCTGGGGAAGGGGGGTATGTATTACCCAGGACAGGCCCACTCCTTCTCTGCCTCCCCATCTCCTGTGGCGTACCTTCATTTGCCGAAGACGGCTGTGCGAGGAGTTGTTACAGTTTGTCCCAGAATTGCTGAAAGACCAGGTCTAGGCTCGAGGATTGATGCTGTATGGGTGTAGACCCCAATAGACATGTTGCGTCCGCCGTGTTGCTGGTCCCTAGGCGTCCGGAGCCCAAGTTATAGTAGGCAGCAGCAGTTCTTGTGAATGTGTGGGGACCAGGATAACGCCCGCCGGTCCATGGGTGGGGAACGGTTGCTCAAACTGTGCTTTGCAGTATGTTGATGCGGCAGGAGAGCGGCCGTCTCTTCCAGGTCCGCCATGCTTGTAGGCCGCAACATCGGGGAGGTCGGTACCGGTGCCAGAAATCCACTTGTTTGGTATCTACTCGCAGGTCTCTGTGTCCCCCTTTGCTTGGTAGCCAGTATGGGCCGGGTCACGGCCCCAGCTCCACAGGAATCAGCGTTTTGTGAGGTTAGATGCGGGAGCAGCTGCAACATTTGTCTGCTCTGCTCTGCAGCCAGGCCCACCCCCTGCTTCAATTTCTAAGAGTAATTTTAGGAGATTCCAAGGTAGTTTTTTTCTTAAAAATAATCAATTCTGTGCCTTTAGAAAGCTATCTAACTCATTATTGCAAGAAACTACGTTTTTTAACAGCCCTATAATAAAATGTGATGGGTACACATTGCACTAGAAAACGTTTCTTACATTTTTAGAAATTGTGGGAAGAGTGATTTGAGAATCTTCATAGTTCTTTTTAGTTTTTATGTCTGGTTTGTTTCCTAAATTGGGAACTGTCACTTCTCTGACTGTTACACAATTTAATAAAACATTGATAGTCACTTATACAAGTGCTAACCTATTTACATGTGATTCTGTTTTCTGAAGTTTATATTCAAGATTTAGAAATTGGCATCACAATCCAGTTTAGTACAGGTAAAGCCAGTAGACACATTACAAATGAGGATGAGAATTAGAAACATTATTTGATTTCTTCTTTACTCTGTATACCTTCTCTATACTGACTAAAAAGGGAAGATCGTGTAAAAATGATTGACAGGGAACCAGGCCTGCACTTCATTTAGGCCAATTAGGTGGCCTCCTAGGGCTCTTTGTAAGGAGGTGCATACAGCCTCCTAGGGCTCTTTGTAAGGAGGTGCATACAGCCTCCTAGGGCTCTTTGTAAGGAGGTGCATACAGCCTCCTAGGGCTCTTTGTAAGGAGGTGCATACAGCCTCCTAGGGCTCTTTGTAAGGAGGTGCATACAGCCTCCTAGGGCTCTTTGTAAGGAGGTGCAAACAGTCTCCTAGGGCTCTTTGTAAGGAGGTGAATACAGCCTCCTAGGGCTCTTTGTAAGGAGGTGCATACAGCCTCTTTGGGCTCTTTGTAAGGAGGTGCATACAGCCTCCTAGGGCTCTTTGTAAGGAGGTGCATACAGCCTCCTAGGGCTCTTTGTAAGGAGGTGCATACAGCCTCCTAGGGCTCTTTGTAAGGAGGTGCATACAGCCTCCTAGGGCTCTTTGTAAGGAGGTGCATACAGCCTCCTAGGGCTCTTTGTAAGGATGTGCATACAGCCTCTTTGGGCTCTTTGTAAGGAGGTGCATACAGCAGCTACAGTGCTCATTTGGGCAATAATCATCATTTCCATATAGTCTCCATTAATCGGAACTATATATGTGGAGCATGTATAGGCCGTGGCACCTGTTGCCAGATAGCACTAACAAGGCTGCTTATTACAGCCCAGTACACACTCAAGCCTGCAAAGTAATTTTGTTTACTCAGAGCAAGGCCTGCCTCTCAGACATCTAACAAACACAGCAGCAGTGCAAGGGTGCTTTGTTCGCTCTCTCCCATCCTTGTGCTTTAAGACATGTGGGCGGGAGCGTAGCAGAAAGTGGGGCTTAGCAGCTGAGACACGGAGAGAGATGGGCCATCACACAGCTAGGGACAGTCAAGATGCCTGGAACCTATGGACAGCTAACTGATAAATAAAATGAAGTCAATATATTTAACAAAACCTCGCAGTATGTGTTTCAGAGAATGTGTTTCAGTCTGCATGAATGTGTGTCAGTCTTCATGGATTAGTGTGTGTGTTTGTTTGTCAGTCTTCATGGTTCAGTGTATGTCTGTGTCAGTTTGCTAGAGTCAGTTTATGTGTGTCAGCCATCATGGGTCAGTGTGTGTGTGTTTGAGTCAGTCTTCTTGAGTCAGTGTATTTGTGTCAGTCTGATTGAGTTAGTGTGTGTGTCGGCTTGAGTCAGTGTGTGTGGTTGCGTCAGTCACCATGAATCAGTGAAATTGATTGTGAGTGAATGAGTATTTGCACGTGAAAGGGAATGTGTGTATGGGTCAGTGTTTGCTCTTGTGCACCAAGGGCAGTCATAATTAAAAAAAAAAAAATCAATACTTTTCAAGGAATACTATAGAGTTAGTAATACAAACCTGTATTTTGAATGCAATTGTGTCCCTGTTTCTAGAAAGATTTAAGCCTATCCTGCTTGCCATATAAATGACGCTGGTAAGGCAATCGTGGCTTCAGGATGTCATTGAATTCAGAGATATATGTGAACAAGATATGTCATTTTAAAATATACATAAACATGTCAGTATCACAATCAGATTTATTAATTATGTGGCTACTTATGATATTATTATTATTTTAAGAATTTATATAGCGCCAACTCATTCCGCAGCACTTTACAATATTGTAAAAGGGGAATATTTAACAATAAAAAAGACAATTACAAAATATGTACAATAGGTTGATGAGGATCGTTCTCAAACAAGCTTACAGTCTAGAGGAAGTCTGCAGTTTATTTGTGAAGTGTCCTTTAAAACGTACAACCCAATAGAAACAATATAGCTTTCAGAGTAATATTCTCATTGCAACTACTGGTAAAGCAGATACCTAATATGTGGCAATCTAATGAAAAACAAATGTAATTTAACAAATCCTTGCATGTGGTCTTTCAATTTTTCATTATTTCTTTGTTTCCACTTAATCAGTTGCATGCTGTTTTCAATTTCAGCATTTTCCTTTCCACATCGCCCTGAATTCCCTTTATTAAAGCTGATGAATCCAATTTCATCAAACATTAGCAGTCATTCTATATCATGCATAAAATAGTTCATTTAAATTCACAATATTCAATAATGTCTGAGTTGCAATACGAGTGAAGTATGTTGCAGCTTTCTTTATTAGGGAGATGGGAGCTGTTTAAACCTCAGCAATCTAAACCAGGTCTTGACCTTAACTTAATCTCTGTGTAAAATATGCATTTCAATGAGGCCGCCTATTTGCAGCTGTCAGGATTACGAATAATTTGCAATTAGCTTAATAAGAAAACTAACAAACAAAATGAATTCATGTTGCTAGATATGCCTGACCAGTACATCTTAACAGCCTTCAAGCTAACAGCAATTAAATATGGATTTGGATATACAATAGAATGAAATATGGCAAAACAAATTAGTTTTTTTGTGCTTGCATTTTCTTTGTTTGCGCTTTTTGTTTGCGTTTACACTAACCAGAGCCAAACAGACTGAACAGGAAACCGCGAGAATTCCCAGTGGGCTGCTGTAGCTGGTAGCTAATGCTGGGGTAAAAGTTTTTTTCCTATACATTTGTGGTAAATTTTGCATAGTCAATCGTCACAACATAAAAATGTGTAGACCACTGATATACCATATGAGGTTATTTCCCAGCGGACAACACATAGTGTGCATAGAGGAGAGACCTAGGTCCCGACCTGTGGTCCGGACTATCACAAATCCATGGTCCTGCTGACCATCGGACACACAGCAGTGATGTCACTGTCAGGGGTCTTTGCAAATTACACCATGATAGAGTTGCTTTAACCACATCTCATAATATTGTTTTGTTATTCCATCATTTATAAAAGGTCTCGAGGATTCCCACACAGTGTTTTATTTTTAGGTAACCTGGTAACACACTGTATATTTGGTGCATAGAAAAGACCTTCTAAATCTGTTATATCTAATATGGCTGTCAAAGTATTCTCCATGTGGTATAGTGTTGGGATTGAGTTCATAGTCATTGCAGGAAAGTTATTGATATAAAGTGTTGTGTTCTGAAAAGTTGTCTTTCGTATTAAAAGTGGGACAGTCACCATAGAAACCAGTGTTACTAACAGACACATTCCACTGACGATTCTGCTCCTTTTACACCACTTTTCAGAACACAACACTTTGATACTTTAAAACATAGTCACCTCGATTGTGTTGCAAAACCCTTCAAGGGTCACAGGGATTAGTTTGGACCAGGTATAAAATATTTGGATTGTTATAATTGTTATTATTATTATTATTATTATTATTATTATTATTATTATTGCCATTTATATAGCGCCAACAGATTCCGTAGCACTTTACAATATTATGAGAGGGGGGATGTAACTATAAATAGGACAATTACAAAAAAAATACAGGTAGAATAGGTTGAAGAGGACCCTGCTCAAACTATCTTACAGTCTATAGGAGGTGGGGTATAAAACACATTAGGACAGGAAATAGCAATCAAATAAGGTGGGAGTAATTGTTTTTTCATGTTTTATTGTTTATTAGTATTACTCTGATCAGTCAAATCTTGTAGCGAAAGCCCACCATCTGGTGATCTTTTTTATTTAATATCCAGTAAAAGTTTTAACTACTGTAATTTTTTACCATAAGCAGTATCTGACCACATCTACCTGTTAAATCGGTAATCCTCGTATTCTTAATTCTCTTTGTATTGTAGACCAGGTATGATGTGCAGTGGGACATACAGAGAAAGTTAAAGCATTTAAAACTTTACATATGAATACAGATTGCCAATGCTAGTTTTATTGATTACAAAGGCGCTAATAACTATGTGTAGGGCAGCTTAACACCAGCAACTAAATTACAATGTAACCTATAAGGTCATGCCAGACAGATTTTCACTGTGTTGCTGTTAATTAAAACAAGCACTATGTTTATAGAAATTATCTTAGCCAATTATAATACTATAGCTTTGTTTTAATGTACTTAAATAATTGTTAATAAGTTACAGGTCTTGTAATAAATATCAGCACTTTTCCTCACCCTGATAATGCCCCAGTGATTTTACGAAACCAAAACATCCCTCTTCGACTATTTTTTAAAATGTATTTCTGAAATGCATGCAAGTGTTATGTTATAAATTTTTTATGTGTAGCTTGAGCCAGCTGTGTATTTTCCACAACATTTTAATTACCTAATTAAATGGAAAATAACCGATTGTGATGAATTATATAGAGTAATGGATTTCTCAAATGTAGCAGTGGGTGCTGTTATAAAAACTACCATAAAAGTTAAAAGTGTATTGAGATACTCGTATGAACACAATGCTGTAGTAATCAATCATAAACATGAAGAAAGAAAAATATCAAAATACAAAAAAGAATGATTGTCATCTCATTATGGAGCAGAATTAAATAACAAGCTCTGTTCTAATCATTCTGTCATAAGTCGTAAAATATGTATGCTTTTTCAGCGTGTAGAATGTTCTATTAACTCAACTATTTTCACTGCATATCAAAAAGCCAGCTTTCTTCTTTCAAACTAGTTTCTACTTTCAGGCATTTTTATGTTGGTTGTTACAGAGATCAAGGGTATATAGTGTTAGATGTATGACATATCAGTTGTGTGAATACAAGTTCGGGTTGTCTGGTTTACCATCAGAATATATTGTTCTGGGGTTTTTTTCTTCGGGAAAACACTGACTTTGCAAGTAACGAACACGGAATACAAAGCAGTTTTAATTAATAATGAAACTATCGGATTCCACTAATACGGTGAATTAGTTTGACTTGTTCCTTATTTACTACTTTATCAACCTCCACTGTTTTCCAGCTTTGCAATAATTGCTAAAACATTTCCACTACTTGGTGGAATGTCATTAGAAAATTGTATGTGATGGTGTTAAGATAAGGGTGCTGTTTAGGGACGTGAGGGTGTTCCACACTGTTATTAGCGAATTTCTGAAGTGATTGCACCTTGCATAGGTGGCACTGTAACCGTGAGAGCAAAGGGCATTCTGTAAATGGCTGCCACATTATATTTGCTTCCCTGAAATAGAATCAAATGAATCTGTAACTGGTCTCACATTGCAGAGTATATTTAGCTTTGTCTTTGAGGATTTTGCCCAATTTTGATTGGAGAACTCATGACAGAAGGATGTCAGGATACCTGATGCTCAGACATTTCTCCGTCACACTGTGCATCATTTCACTGGCAATTCTGATCTCGGACAACCTGTTGCTCCAGTGTTCCATGGCATCATTCTTAAGGGACTCATTGTGCCCTGTCATTCCGACAATATAATTCACGCATGTTGTTGTGTCAGAGTTATGAAACTACTCAAAAAGACTTCCCTTACATCTATACAAACTTACTGCTCAGCTTAGCCTGCACACTATCATGGTTCTTGTTACTGGTATTGGTGTGATTTGGTTATTGAAGTTGTATTTTTTTTTTAATTCTAAGCTGCATTGCTAGACCTTGGATTGTCTTATAATTCTGTTGTCTCTCTGTAATTCTTAACTTCTGCATGTTCCTGACTTTGCCTCATCTGCTTGCAGTTATGTTTCGAACATCTGAGCATCATTAAATCCGGTTAAATCAGTCACTCTAAGGGTCAGAAATCCTGTTAATGCTTTCTCTCATGGTCTATGTACTAGTCCAAAATTCAGTGAGTTAAGTTCTCCTACAAATCTGATGGTAGTCTCTTGTGTCATCAGCCACTACTTAGGTGAGGGGGATGATCCCGTTGGTTAATGCACTACCAATTCAAGCCTCATGATTGTAGCCTTTGATCCTTCTGAGGCTAATCGAATAAGTCCTTAAACATTAATTATCATTATTGCATTTGTTACAGATATCTAGTGCAGTTAACATTGCATTTTAACCCATCCCTAAGGATAATCATGAGTTTCTTTTTTAATGTTAAAATACAAATGTAATGTTATGCATATGGGATGGTGAGCGTCTTAATAACTGTAACCTTTGATACCTCTATCAGACCCTGTTTATACATTTTGTGCTATTGTCGTCTTTCTTTTTCTGTTGCTTAGGGAAACTACTATTTCTATTTTTATTAAATGGAAATGAAATCTTTTGATGGATAAAGAAAATATCTTAAAGAAAGATATTCAATAAGATCTTTTATTTTCAGGTTCGTCTACTTTCAATTTTACCAGAATTAAAAGGTATCCTTGTGTCTTTCCCCATGTTCAACGGTAAATGTCAGTTCCCTGATTAAACCCATTTTTCATGTTCGTGTGGTAAATGTGAGATCATTGTTCGCAATAATTCTTTCAGACTTTTCTGACAACAGGCAAGTTAGAATAAATGTAAAACTTATTTTTTTCTGAATGATTCTGTCAGCAAATGCGGGCAGTGAATTTTAAGGCATGTACAAAGACAAAATGAATTTGTCACTTGTTACCCTAATAATTTATTGAAGAATACTAGATGGCTAAATGTCTATAGGTGTTGTAGCTAATACATTATAAATGCAGATTCACTGTGAAATGTATGAGTAATAATTACAATATTTTGTTATATATTTTTATTGAGATAAGAAAAGCAGGAATAACGAAACGTTTTAACCGTACATTTAATACAGTTCTGAAACATCACAAAAATAAAAAATACCTAAAAACTAAACAACAGTCAAAGCATGAGACAATGCATACTAAAGGAGTAAAATAATTGTATTTCTTGTAATAAATAATACATCAGCTAACACTTCGCTATTCTAGAGCTAAACAGAGATGCGGGTTCATGCTCTTGAATATAAAGCATTGCACCATATTGCAAGCTCAGTTAGTTAATGTATCACTAGTTCAAACAGTTGCAGTACCAGCAGGGTCATTTCTTTAGATAATAGTACAGGCGTAACTTAGATTTTTTTTAGGTAAAACACATTGGATATTCTTGTGGAGAAACACTGTCTTTTACTATTACTATATAACACATCAATTACTATATAACACAGCTTCATGAAAGAATAGGAATATTGCAATTATTGATATAATCTTAGACCTAGCTCTATGTGAAGGCTAGAGCTGCTGTTTTCCGTACCCTAAGAGGCTCTAAAGTAGGCCTCTAGAATCAACCTTGTAATCCTCTACCTGCGTGATGTTACTTGGGAAATACATTATTTTCCTCATTTTATGCTATTCTGTCCTACATTATGCATGCTGATTATAAGCTCATCACAGCTGGCTGTTAAGTGAATAAAAACAACGTATTGCACATATTTTTTGATTGACATCAGACTCCTTCTTAGTGTATAGTGTGTTCAGAAAAAAATCAGTCCTTTTCATTTTATTCACGTTTCATCAGCCTTACGTTATAATTGTTTAAATTATTATTATTTTTTTTCACATCAATTTACACCCAATAGGCCATAATGACAAAGAAACAATCAGATTTTTGAAAACTTTGCAAATTTAATGAAAAGAAAAAAACTGAAATATCACATTAACATAAGTATTCAGACCCTTTGCTATGACACTTAAAATTTAGCCCAGTCGATTCCCATGTCTCTGAATCATCTTTAAGATGTTTCTATACTTTACACTGCAGTCCAGCAGTGGCAAATTCAATTAATTGGGCAGGATTTGGAAAGGCACACACCTGTATAGGATAGCTAAATTGTACACAATACAATGTGCCAAGCATGCAAAAGTGTCATGCAAATTTGTGCATAAATACAAATATATATATATTGGAAAATCACCACATATACGTTAACCGTGCAGGCTGATACACACAAATATAGAGAAAATTAGATACTTGCACAGGTCTGCTCAGGTTGTCCAATCTAAAATGTAAGAAGACACAGACCTAGTGCAATATTGTTAAGGTAAATAAAAAAATGAAATGAAAAAATTCCACACTCACAATTGTGGAGTGGTTGAAGTACCACTCCAAACTATCAGACTTCAGGAGGACCAGCCCCTTGTGATCGTAGGATCCGATAGATGGACAGCTGAAAGCACTCACTTGATGACCGGTAAGGTATAAAAGCAGTATTTCATTTATTAAAACATCAAAGAAAAATAATTAAAATTAAAAATATGCTCCTGCCGCTGATAAGAAGGGTAAGAGTCCAATAAGTCCAGAACTATATTGGGGATAAATCAAAATAGTAGTTCTCTCCTCTTCTCGTTACTGGCTTGGCACTTAAGGAACCCAACTGACACATTTGTGATCATTTGTCCAATATGAAAAAGACATTACTATTTGAAATCCATTTGAGCATTGTCTATATATCGTATCTCTCAAAAGAGAATTTTTAGTTAAAAAACCTGAGGTTGGTTGAAAAACCAACAATTCATCTATATTAGCATAAACTCAAAACAGGTAAAAAAAAAATAAGTTCATATTGTTAAAACTGAAACAGCAAGGAACATTATATTTAAAATTTGTTTTTTTTCAGGTTGCATGCATATGCTGGTTTCAAGCATATGCATGCAACCTTAACAATACCTTAACAATATTGCACTAGGTCTGTGTCTTCTTACATTTTAGATTGGACAACCTGAGCAGACCTGTGCAAGTATCTAATGTTCTCTATATTTGTGTGTATCAGCCTGCACGGTTAACGTATATGTGGTGATTTTCCAATATATATATATATTTGTATTTATGCACAAATTTGCATGACACTTTTGCATGCTTGGCACATTGTATTGTGTACAATTTAGCTATCCTATACATTTATTTTGCGCACCTACTTTTTATTGTTTAATCTTTTACTTGGTGAATTACCGTATATGTTTCCCCTGTAGGTTGCTGCATTTGTTTGTTTAATTATTATTTTCTCCATACTTTTGCGCCATCCTATTCTATTTACATTTTACACACCTTTATATATAAGGTCTCACAGCTGTAGAACCAAGCCATGAGGTCAAAGGAGTTACCTCACCAGGGAATGTAATCTCCCTGGCCACAGATAAGAAGCAGGGAGGGGGAACAAATAAAATGTAATACAATAAATGTAAAAAAACAAACAAGAATATACTTGTCCTCCCACAGAATGTAGCCCCTATTGTACACAACCTTTATGCACTACACATCTACAACACACAAACAAACTCTGCATCCACTACACAAACATACAATCTACATCCACTACACACACTGCATCTAATACTCACAAACACTACATCCACTACACAAACATACAATCTGCATCCACTACACACTGCATCCACTATACACAATGCATCCATTACATATGCACTCTGCATCCACTATACACACTGCACCTTCTATACACACCATATTCAGTACATACACACACGGTATCTACTACACACAAATACACACACACACTGCATCCCTGTGGGCGGACTCAGGATGAGTCCTGTGAGCAGACACGGGGGCTGGCCCTTGGGGCCCAAACCTTGAGCTGTATCAGGGGCCCCACAAGTTACAATGGCAGCTCTGTCTCCGTATTTGTCTATCCATCTCTCTATCTGTCCATCTGTCTGTTTCTCCAGCTGTCTCTACGCATCCATCTATCTCATATTCACAATCCTTGCAATAATTTTCCATTGGACTTTTAGTATCTAAATGTAATTAATGCGTTATTTACTAGTTGACAGCAACACACTGTCAAACAAAATGTTAAAGTCGCAGATGGGGTTAACCCAAATGTCAATATCATATGTTCTCCGATGTCTCACTTTGTACTTTGAGCAGCGCCTGTTGTCAGTACACAAAATTGCTTGTGAGTTCTAGTTCTTTGATATGCAGTGAGTCTCCCTTAGTGGATATGATCTTCTGGCAAATCCTGCTTGTCTAGCCTCTCTAGATCTCCACCGCATCAGTGTAATGACTTCATTCCTGTGATTGATGCTTTCGATATTATTTTTGAAAGTTGACTTTTTTTCCTTTTTTAAAACAACTGTAAGCGGACACTTTGAAGTAGTCTCAATGTAGCTCATTATTTATTTTATGTGTCCTGCTGTAACTTTTTCTCTATCTGACATTGAAAATATCTGTGACTTAGTATTCACTGTTGCAAATTTGTGATTTGAAATTATTTAGAATTTTAATTTTGATCAAGGCAAGTTTCACAGCCAACATTTCAGGAACTGGCCGTCTTCCAGATATCAAAGCATTGTAATTAGCGAACCCTTCAGCGTTTAAAATGTTGTAGTACGTGCAGGCCAGCATTCAAGGTATTTGCTCTGCAGACTCTAACAGAGCTGTAAATCATGTCAACCGCAGTTTATGCAAAGAAATTGAAGCATTGATAATATTGCACAGTTTGAAAAAAAATATGTGTATTGTCTTGGCATGGGATTGTACAAAATACTTGTTTTCAATGAAAAAATATGCATCAGAATATACATTCTAAAATATTTACTAATTATTCTGTGTGTTAGAGATAAGATGGTGCCTTGGCCTCTGGCACACAACTGGCTAAAATCATATTTCTTTTTCAAAACTTTTCATTCAGCCAGAAATAGTTGCAGGCTATGATCTAAGGACATCAACGTCCAGCCATTCCCATGTGACTTAACGCAGGACCGCACTCATTTAAGGCACTCCTTGGAAACACTGAGTATCACATGACCTTGATTGACATCTGTGGTGTTGCTTCCTGAAAGGAGTGCTGTTGTGCAGGGCCGGCCTTAGGCATTTAGACGCCCTGTGCGAAAAATCTTCACAGCCCCCCCCCCCGTCATCCATGTATGCTGTAATGTTTGTGTTGTCTGTGTATGTGATAGTAGGTGTGATGACTGTGTGTGATATGTATGCTATGTGTGATATTTGTAATGGGTGTATTAACAGTGTGTGATAAGCGTGTATTGGTTGTATGTGACACACACACACACAGAGTCAGACGGCCATACACACACACAGGAAGACATCCACACACACACACACAGGCAGACAGTCATACACACACACACACACACACACAGACACACAAAGGCAGACAGTCTCACACACACACACACACACAGACACACACAGGCAGACAGTCAGTCATACACACAGACACAGACAGTAATACACACAGACACACACAGAGGCAGACAGTAATACACACAGACACACACAGTCATACACACAGACACACACACACACAGACAGTCATACACACAGACAAACACGCAGACAGTCATACACACAGACACACACAGGCAGACAGCCATACACACAGACACACAAAGGCAGACAGCCATACACACAGACACACAAAGGCAGACAGCCATACACACAGAGGCAGACAGCCATACACACAGAGGCAGTCATACACACACAGAGGCAGACAGTAATACACACAGACACACAGTGGCAGACAGTCATACACACACACAGACACACACATGCAGATAGTCATACACACAGACACACAGAGGCAGACAGTCATACACACAGAGGCAGACAGTCATACACACACAGGCAGACAGTCATACACAGACACACACACACAGGCAGACAGTCATACACACAGACACACAGAGGCAGACAGTCATACACACACAGACAGTAATAAACACAGGCAGAGAGTCACAGTCACCTGACAATCCCACAGTTACCTGTGGAGTTCATTGTGGAGGCAGTGCAGCTCCTGGTGACTGTTTGGTGGGGAAGCAGGGACTCCTTCCTGCTTCCCCTGCAGCAGTTTTCCGGCGCTTTTAGCTCCGCCCCCGCCGCACGGTAAGCTCTGCCCCCGCTGCAAATGTAAAATTTTTTTAAATCCCAGCCGGCTGTGCGGCCGCACGGCGCCCCCTGCTCCATGGCGCCCTGTGCGGCCGCACAGCTCGCACACCCCTAAGGCCGGCCCTGCTGTTGTGTCCCACACTGGTCCATGTTTTCTTCCAGCTGTGGTGTGTTTAAGCTTTATTTTTGCAACTTGATATGACATCTGTTCCTTACAGTTGTGGTGAGACAGGCCACTTGGGAAACCACGATGATGGAATGTTTGTGCTACACCAAGCTTTTTCCAATTCTCCCTAGTTTTGTTGTTCCTATCTCTTGTCTTCAATCTTGCTTTTATTTTCTCTCCAGAGTCTTTACTCACCTAGGTCTATCGTCTGACATCTTTCAACTCAGCTTTGAAGGTCGCTGCATGTCTTATCTACCTTGCTCCTCCAACAGTTCATTCAGTCAAACTATTTCAAACTGTTCATTAGTTACAGTTCCAAACACATTAGAGGGTCTCCTCTTCTTTCCTGAAAAAAGTTCAATCACTGCCACTCCATGCAGCTTGTCTGAGTTTCCTTGTCACACAAAAATGTGTGGTCATTTTACTATGAAATGCTGCACAATTGGGGATGAACCCCTGTGATGCTGGAAGTGTAACTCAACTCTGGCAGTGCCATTGGGCACCAGGATAGCTAATATCAATTCTGTGTAAAATTGGCATATGATGAAGCACACACAGCATGCTGATGCCAGACCAGCAATGGTGGCACAGCCCACCTCATCCATGCTGCCCACTCGATCCCTTCAGCCCACCCTACGTGACCCCCTCAGCAACAGGGTGTGATGTTTATCGAGGAAGAAGATGGGGCTTAGGGAGAACACGTAAGTAACTTATAGTGATTTTTTTTTAGTTTGAACGGAAGGGGGGGAGGGGGGAGAGTGTTACTAATCTGTTATAACATTTCCTAGTGCCCCCAATGGTTAACTGCCATCACACTTCTGTACCAGTCACTGTAATGCTCCTTTAGTGATACTTTTGATTACTTCCTTCCATTTTGTCCAATCCAGAATATATCCATGACTTTTGCATTGTCAAGACTATTCTCCATTCTAATTCAGTATGTTATCTCTGTGTATGAGTTTGTCACGTAACAGACTATTACCCAGCCTTCCAAGCCTTATACTTTGCCTTCGTTAATAATCATTTTTTGCCATGTTCTTGCCTTGATAAAGTCTCCAGTCACCTTGCCAAGCCGTTAGTCTTAGTATCGAATCCAGGAGATATATCTTATATACTAGCTCCAGGTACCTGCACTCCCATTGTTTAGTATTTATTACTCTGCTGTGATTTTAATAAAACCTGCAGAAGCTAACCAAATTAATTCAATATTCCAGGTCCCGTATCATATCATGCATTCATATCTCCATATTAATTCATATTCATTGATATTATAAATTGCTTCTTATCCCAAAGGGCTACATTCAGGTTATAGATAGTTCTATGAATATTGCATCTTTGCAGAGATACAAATATAATGAAGACATAAAAACATAAGTAACAGGCAGACCTAAAGAAATCCATCTATTTTTCCATTGCTTTTGTCCATTAGAAATACACCATATAATCATTTCCCTATGATTATTGTCAGACTCTGCATACAGTATCACATGTATACTTTGTTGTGATGATTTTCTATTACAGATTGCTCTTACATTTCAAAATTTGGTTGAACTAGTGCAATAGTTATGATTGAATTGTATAGTTAAAGCCCTATTATTAATTATTTATATAATCGTACTGTGGTTCTTTATTAGTTTCACAATAAAAAAATGCATTGAATCCAGTGCTTCCCTATGAAGCATCAGAGATCATTCGACATGCTCATGCAAAGCGTGACTGCTTTATTGTTATTGCCCTTTGACCGCTAGATATGCCCCTATATAAACCATACATGTGTTCTATTTTGCATGTTTTCTTTTGGGAGAATATGAGTAGCTTGCAATAGCTGCAGCTATTGCAAGCTTGCCCCTTTTTACCTAGCACGGACTTTCAGTTATTTGCCAGCAAATTGACCAACCGGATACTTCTTACTGAGAAGTCTTTGTGGTCGAGCCACGCCACTTTCCCCCGAAGTTAAACAGTGAACGGTAAGTTTAGCTGTTCCCTTTAAATCTAGTTGAATTTTAAAGAGCATTTCTAATTTGGAGTGAGGACCAATGGATTACTGAAATAACAAGACGCGCAAGGTTACAGTAGTAGAAAAGAGATATGATGAATGTTTAAATTCATTCCGTAGGAGAATACTGCACATTTTACAGATGTTAAATACCCAAAGAATGAAAGGGACATCAGAGGCCGTGATGGTCCCTCAGCAATGACTTTTTGATGTTAATGTTGCTGTAAAGATTTGGGCAGTGATTGGTTGAGGAGCCACATGCAGGCGATACATCTGCTGATATAATCTTTAAACTTACATATAGATTCACTGGAGCAGATGGATTATTTCTTTCTGATCCTGCACCTTAGGGGACATAAAAATAAAGAGTAAATATCAGTAGGTTGCATTTAATAGTAGCATTACCTCTGAAAGGAACTCAGCATGATTCTCCTCAAAGAACATTACCGTGCCATTTGGGACAATGTCACAGCTTGAAACCAGCATATGCATGCAACCTGAAAAAAAACAAATTTTAAATATAATGTTCCTTGCTGTTTCAGTTTTAACAATATGAACTTTTTTTTTTTTTTTTTACCTGTGTTGAGTTTATGCTAAGATAGATGAATTGTTGGTTTTTCAACCAACCTCAGGTTTTTTAACTAAAAATTCTCTTTTGAGAGATACGATATATAGACAATGCTCAAATGGATTTCAAATAGTAACCAATCACAAATGTCTTTTCCATATTGGACAAATGATCACAAATGTGTCAGTTGGGTTCCTTAAGTGCCAAGGCTTGTCGTGACTTTGTTGGTAGAATTTCCCCAAATTTATATTCATTCAAAATAAAATCTACTCCAGCTTCAAAAATATATACGATGTTGATGCCTTCTAGTCTATTTTATTAATGTTTTTAATGTAAAATATTGCAAAACTATTGTTATTAAAATGACTATTCTGTCAATTCATTGTATTTGTTTTCCTTATTATTATTTTATGCTGCTTTTCCATTTTTCAGTAACATACAGTTAGCAAAGTATTAATCTTATTTGAGAAAAACAAAACTATGAGATAAAAAAAAAACTAAAAAAATAACAAAAAGGGAGAAGAGGGGAAGGAAATAATTTCTAAATTTTGTTAAAATCTGTTAGATTCTATACAAATATCAGAATTGGCAACTAACCCATTAAAATATATATTTTCATATTAAAGAACGAGTTTGGACACCATAACAACTTAATCAGAATTAAGTTGTTGTTGTGCCAGGAGGTCCCTTGCACTGACTCTACTTTAAAAGATAAGCCATTCATAAACAAAGTCTGTGTTCCAGGCCGGATCACTCTGCCATCCTGCCCTTCTGCCATCTGAAAACCTTAATAATGGAAGGCTTGGGCGACATTGGGCAGAGGCACCACTGATTGGCTTGGAGTTGTCAACTGATGCTCTAATCCAATCAATAGCTCCCCGTTCATAAAAAAGGTACAGACAGTATGTGTGACCCTTGGTAATGTACTGCAAAAGTAATGTAACAATTCAAAGAGGCTTTTTTTCCTCTTACTTCACCTCTTCCTAGACTGTAAGCTTGTTTGAACATGACCCTCATCACCATTACTTGTTGATATATATCCACACTGAACAGTTGTAAAGTACTGTGGAAAATGTAATTGTTATAAAACTGATAGTAATAATAATTGTGGTGAATTGACATGAGAGTTATAAAATTTGGGCAAAATTTATCCAACTTGACAATTGGAAGCTAAACTATAGTTATCTAAAATTTGCAATTCCAATTTAAACTCTACGAAACATCTGCTTTAGTGAACAACTCCACTGGTGGAGCTATTGACTAGCAAAGCATTATAGCGACTTGAGAATTTACTGGACTGGACCATATTTTAAAGATGTTACCGACCCAAAAGTGATAATATATGCTCTTATGAATTCCATAGGCTTTAGAACAAATTATTAAATCCTGAAATAATTACATTTTCACCAGAATTTATGTTTAATGGCTGCAAGCCTTTTTATCATATGAATTATAGGAAGGAAGGTTTGCTAGTAAAAGCACATACATTTCTAATGTAAATCACTGGCATCATTACTCACAGATGTCTTGTAGATGAAAGTGATTATGAACAGTCTCATCACAAGCTTCCTTGCATCAAATCTGCAAGGAAGATGTACAATGACTTCAAGTTTTCTTAAAACCTCTATTTAGAGACATCACTTTTTTAGTTATAAACAATATTAGATCTCCGAGTTGTCTGAATCCTGGCACTCCGAATCTCTATATGAGTGAATTACAAAATAAATAAAAGGTACAATTAATGAACAGTTTTCTTTGTTTTGTAATTCTGAGTTCCATCTGTGGTCCCAAAAAATGAATCAGAAAAAAAGTTGATTGATGATTAGGGGGCAGCCACTAAAATGCTGCTTTTATTCATAGATTAAGTGAGAAGTGACCA
The DNA here is from genome assembly GCF_036172605.1 of Pelobates fuscus. Classification (NCBI taxonomy): domain Eukaryota; kingdom Metazoa; phylum Chordata; class Amphibia; order Anura; family Pelobatidae; genus Pelobates; species Pelobates fuscus. Next base: position 346,223,568 of record NC_086319.1, read on the forward strand.
ATAAATGGGGAAATGAGTAGCAGTAAAAAAAAAATAATCTATTTATATATTTAATAAAACAAAATAGTGCTCTATGCTTTAAGTACAGAGACATTTATAGTAGCAGCTTTCACACAATCGTAGGAACTCCCCACCCTAATACAATCGATTGAGAAAGCCAGGTATGACCAGCGAAATGCGTTTTGGACGGTGAATCACCTGGACGTTTTTACTGTACTACTGTTTTAACCCATAGGGGTAAGTGTAATATTCATTCCAGCGCTACACCCCTTTTACTATTGGGGAATCTTTACCACATAGCATTTATCTCTGTATATTTAATACATTGATATGATTATAGATTTTTACTGGTCATCCTACTTTTTGCTCTCTTCTTTACTTCTTATTCATTGATCTTGTGAACTAAATAGTGGGAAATGCAGTATTTTATAGTACTCCAGCACATTTTGACCCATTTCTGCTCATCCTCTTGGTTTTTACCAATAATTTTTCCCAAAACAATTTCATGGAGGAAATTCACCACATGGATAAGATGGAGCTAGAGAAAGAGAAGGAGATGGAGCAGGAGGAGAGAGGGAGTTGGAGCTTTGAGAAGACCGGCAGGGATATGTTTTTTGGAGAGGGGTGGGGAGGGGGGTCATATTAATGCCAGTTTTATGAGTTTTATAAGTTTTATGAGTACATCACAAAACTTCACAGAGCTTCACAGTAATAAACCACACAGTAATATACAATGTAATAAGTGTATCTCAGAGCTGAAGATCAATAAAACGCACAGTTGCGTGCACCGCATATGAAGTTATCACATAGCTTCACAGCCCTAAAACAGTCATGTGCAGGATGTTGGACTTTTTTTTTAATCTTCCAAAATAATTTGTCAGTGTACATCCCAAGTTCAGGTCTTAGAACTGACCCTGTATGGAATGTCATTTAATGACAATTAGATAGAGTTAGAAAAAAGGTATTATGACATCTTTAAATATATGCTTTCTTATTTTACATGGATGCATATGGACAGATTAAAAGGTTGCTATGCAACATATTATTCACATGTGCATTCGGAATCTTAAGAATAACAAAATTACCAAAATTCTGATTTTAGTCAGAAAAAGAATAAAAAAACACCAATGATAGAATGCTCACAAACCAAAATCATTTGGTCAGTTGGTCCTTACAGACATGCCCCCACTCACGGTGGTGGGAGCTATTAAACAATATGCGGGAACATCTTAAAGTTATCCCTTGCTCCACCTTGGTGAGGCCTACTTATTAAATATGGGTATCTAGGGTCTTCTTAGCCATCTTTACCCCTATTTATGGATGGTAGTTGGGACTTTCATTATAATACAATAGGGGCAAGCTAGTGTCTCCTCCATTCCCACCTATGGGTCTTCAGTGGGAGCTCTAATTATAATACAAGAGTGTACCTTCCAAGCAAACACCCATGGGCAATGCGTGGGGACTCTAATATTGATAATGTGGGGACCAAGTGATGCTCGCAGCTCCCATCCACGGGTGGTGGGTGGGGGCTCTTAATAAATATTGAATGGGGGCTGGGCATGCCATTCCCACCCTCCAATAAAATATCCAGACCCTCAGATAGCCAGGGGTCCCCACGAACCTAGTCATCCTACACCCAAATTAAAGATCTCCCTAACTACCCTCCTCACCCTCTCATCAATATTAGTGAGTGTAGATCAATAAAAATGATACCTATAAGGAAAACAATCATACTTACCATGAAATGTCTTCTTTCTTCTTAACCTTTTATTTAGCACCAAAAAAGGCCAAAATAAATTCCAGAATAACGAAGCTAAGCTTGCATAGAGGAAGAAGTTTGCATGAGGGCTTTCCCATGCTATGCATACTAGTACAAGTGTTACTAAAAATAATAAATTATGGTGAGAGCACACTTCAAGTAAGGTATGCGACACAACACACATGCAATTTTACCATAAACTGGATAAAAATGCCTAAAATATAAAATAGTAATAGACCATAGTAAAACCTGTATATTTCAAATGATACAGTAAATAAACACAAATTGGTCACACTCACCTACTGCTGAGCCACTTAATAGTAGGTTGAGACTTTTAGCGCCTTTGCATAGATGTTGCTGAGATCAAGCTAATATGACGTTCCTCTGGATACTGGACCTCTCTTTCAATTTGCCAATAAAGCATAGAAGGGGATAAAAGATTACCAGGAACATTTTATTTAACAAAATAAATGATAAAAGCTTGTTAAAATCTCAATTCGCAAACGCGTTTCAACCACCATCGTCTTTCTCAAAGTGCTTCAAAGTGCTATGTTTGGTTGGTTTACAAGCTAAATAATCACAACACTCTGACTAATGTTGCATAATGTGGGAAAGTCTTTATAAGGGTTTTTCCCACAATGCAAGCTCAGGCTTCCTGCGCTGGGTCCTCACCGACCACTAGTATGGAGAGATCATTGTTGAATTATTTCTTTGTGGGGCTTGTTTAATGGCATATCTACCCTGCTTTCAATATTTATCAATAATAATAATGTATATAATAATAAATAATAAGTACCCCCCATCACATTAGGATATATACTCTGTCTTTTAATAGCCACAACCTCTGGCAACAAGTTTGGGAGAGAACGGGTTAACAGTGATCTACCCACCCCTTCCCATTTTACAGGCCCCATTTCCATGTTTTTTTTTTAAGTAAGGGAGGGTTGCAATCTCCTTTATACTAACATCATTAATGGTCAGCCAAAATTCCGTTAATCAATTAATATGTCACCGAACTTCGATACGAACTGAATATAAAGCGATGTGAGTTTCTGAAGAATTTTTATTTAATTAAAAAGAATTACGAAAAGAGCTGTACATCAGTTCTTAACAGTGGTTTAATAAAAAGTCTTCAGCAGGCTGATTATATATTTTTTCATAGTCCAGAAAAAAACTATTATAATTATTGTGTGTAAATGATGTGTCATCCAAACTCTGCCCTTAGGGTACTTTGTATAATTTAGAAAAACAATATGCAGGTGATGCACTGCTCAAATGATCTCATCAGAGAATAGAACCTACTCTTGTATGCATAGTTTTTAAACTCGATAGGAACAAATATGATTCAGACAGGAGGGAGAACAGGACAAGTAAGGCTGTGCTTATAATTTGTAAATCTTGTCTGTTTCCAGGTGAATATCTGAAATTGGGTCCATACATTATACATTGCTACAGTAGAGTACACAAAATTAACATGAAGGTAGGAATGGATAGACAGCAAAACCAGCTATTAGATAAAAATCAGGGTCTGGACCATTTGAATGTCAACATGCATATTTTAGATCAGTGTTCACCTACTGTAGTTACATTGATAGTCTGTCAATTTGTCACAGCCAAATGGATAATCAACTATTCATTAGTGTGTATAATTTGGTAAGGATTAAGGAGGGACATGAATGGAGAAATGCATTTAACACAAGAAATTGTCACTATGAGTATCTTGTAATGCCCTTCGGCTTATGTAATGCTCCAGCCGTATTTCAGGATCACATTAATGATGTTCTCAGAGACTACATTTATACTTTCGTACTGGGATATCTGGATGATATACTCATTTATTATCCCGATCTGCAGACTCATCATGGGCATGTTAGACAAGTTTTACAAACTTTGCTCAAAAACGGGCTATGATTTAAACTTGACCAATACCTATTTCACCAGATGGATGTATAGTTCTTGGGCTATAATATTTCAGCCTCTGGTTTTCAGATGGACCCTCGAAAACTAGAAGTTGTTCTACACTGGCCATTACCCAATGGGTTAAAAGCCATTCAAAGGTTTATTTGGTTTGCAAATTATTATAGGAGATTCATCAAAGGTTTCTCTACTGTAATAGCACCCATCACCAATATGACGCAAAAAGGGATTGACTGTAATATATGGTCTAAAGAAGTTGAAGGAGCTTTTGAGGGTCTCAAGGGTCTCTGCAGTATTTGGTTGATTGGAAGGGTTATGGGCCTGGCGATCGTTCTTGGGTTTCTGCTTCAGACATACATGCGGGCTGCAAAATCCATTCCTTTTATGCCAAACCTTCCCTCAAGCCTGGTCCTGCTCACCCGGTGGGTGGTCTTTAAGTGGGGGGTACTGTCACGTCTCCCCCCGCTTCTGTCGGCAAAGCCGCACAGAAACATAGCGGCTACGCCGACAGAAAAATCAAATACTTACCTTGGTCGCGGCAAACCGCTGCCTGACCTCCTTCTATCCCGGTCCCCAGCGAGTACGGCGTTCCTAGAGACACAAGCCGCTGGGGTTCTGGTTTTAATAGGAGACTTACCTCCACATCAAATTTGTCACCAACATGCGTGCGACGTCACATCATAGACACGCATGCACGTTTTGGGGTCAGAGGTCAGAACCAGCCAATTACAGCCTAAGGTTATCTGAGAGTGTGTTCCTGATTGCGTTTTTCCGGGATTTGACTTTTGCTTCTGATGCTTTCCTCATCGTTGTTTTTCTTTCTGTGTCCCTGACCTCAGCAAGTAATTTGACTATTCTCAGGTATGTTAAGTCTGGCCATTCAAAGGTCCGGTTAGACGTTATTCTTAGTCCTAGGTGTGATAATATTCTGCGTGGATCAACTATAATCCTTACAACTGCGAACTCTGGTTCTGAGGTTTGTCTGGAGCAAGGCTCACCCACGCCTCCGACATGCTGTCCTCACTCTGTCGAAGTCTGAGGGAGGGCTGGCACTGCCATACTTCAGGCTATATTACCAAGCCACCCACCTATAAAGAGTGGTGGACTAGTCAAAACAAGGTGTAACCAAGCTCTGTAAGCAGATAGAGGCCACACAAATGGGCAGACCGATGGCAGTAGTCCCATGGTTCGACCAGGTAACAGGTTCCAGATGGGCAACAAACATCCCTTGTCCACCGCTGGGGGGGCAAGATTGGGCACAGGAATATTGACATTGGTAAAGCCCTATATTACCGACACCCAAGTGCAGGGATTCACCATATAGGTACTCCCCAACATGACATAGATACACCGGATGCGATAATATGACCTATCACCTGTATGACGGAATATCTTGATACCTTACTTGCACTGGATCACCAGCCCCAACTGTGATTCCCTAATGTTATGGTTGCTTCATACATGATTTAGATCCTGCGATTCTCCTAGCTATTACCTAGTTTCTGGACCTGCGTGTCCAAGTCTTGCACTTATCATTGATACCTGCCTGTTTGATATGCCTATGAGACCTGCGAGTCTCAACTTTTTGCAATGACTTATTACCTTATCATCGTCAAGTTTCTAGACCTACAAGTCTAACCACTGCATTTACCATTGTTACATACCTGTTTGAGACACACATGAGACCTGCGAGTCTCAACTGTCCGCATTGCTTTCTTTCATGCTCTGTGTCATTTTACACAGCGTGGGAAAGTTCTTTGGAATTTTCCCATGCTGTGTAAAATGACAAAGAGCACTCTGATTGGCTTAAACCAGCCAATCAGAGTGTTCTTAGCCTAATTGCAGGGCGTGGCAAGGCTTTATAAGCCTCCCCCACCCTGCAGAGCTCAGTCTGCACGGAGCCCTCCATGGGTGAAGATGGATTGTTTTTTTTTGCGCTCGTTTTTTTTTTTAATTGCGTCGGTTATTATGTTTTTTTATTTGGCCTTTTTTGGGGCTGAAAAAAAGAAGATTTTAGAAGAAAGAAAACATCGAATGGTAAGTTGTTTTATTCTAAAATTATTTACAGGTTCTTAGTTAAAGGTCCCCCCCTCATTATTTTTAGGGCCCCCACCCGCCGCTCAGGTGTGGGAGCTAGGGGGGAGGACATTAGGTCCCCTCCTTATTAGTATTTAGGGCCCCCACCCACCGCTCAGGAGTGGGGGCTAGGGGGGGACAGTAGGTCCCCCCCCCTTTTTTTTTTTTAGGGTCCCCACCCACTGCACAGGGGTGGGGGCCGGAGAGGGGGAGGACAGTAGGTCCCCCCCTCATTATCTTTATGGCCCCCACCCACCACCCAGGGGTGGGAGCCGAGGGGGGAGGACAGTAGGTCCCCCCTCATTATCATTATGGCTCCCACCCGCCGCCCAGGGGTGGGGGCTGGAGAGGGGGAGGACAGTAGGTCCCCCCTCATTATCTTTATGGACCCCACCCGCCGCCCAGGGGTGGGAGCCAGAGAGGGGGAGGACAGTAGGTCCCCCCTCATTATCATTATGGCCCCCACCTGCCGCCCAGGGGTGGGGGCCGGAGAGGGGAGGACAGTAGGTCCCCCCCTCATTACCTTTATGGCCCCCACCCGCCGCCCAGGGGCAGGGCCGGTGCAAGGATTTTTGCCGCCCTAGGCAAAACATTTTTTGCCGCCCCCCATATGTCCTGCCCACCATGTGACATCACAATGCCCCGCCCATATGCTCTGCCATATGGGCCAACGCCAGTCTTCACAAAGTGTCTTTTATCTGAAAAGACAGTGTGTTTACATTAAAAAGCCTATTTATAGGGGATGTAGTGTGTGTTTGCGTGTAAGAAATGCATTGTATGTTTCTGTGTGTGTGTGTGTGTGTAAGGGGTGCAAGGTTTGTTTCTGTGTATGTAATTGAATGCAGTGTGTGTCTGTAAGGGGTGCATTAATTATGTAAGAGAATGTAAAGGATGCATTGTGTGTTTCGGGTGTGTCTGTGTGTGAGTAGGAATGCATTGTATGTTTCTTTGTGTGGTGGGGGTGGGGATGCATTGTGTATGTGTGTAGTGTAAAAGAGAGGGTTTGTGGGGTAGGATAGGGACTGAGAGGGGAACAGCTCTTTATTTTTTATTTTTTTTAAAATCATAGTGCTCTCCCCTCCGATCAATTATTGATTTCACCTTCCCTTCTGTCCTTCCGTTTTCTCCACTTCTGTCACTTAGTGCTCTCCCTTGGCCCCCTGTCCTTCTGCAGTCCCCCCTTGGTGGTCTTCTCACTCTCCCCTCCCCCCCTTAGTGGTCCTCCCTCTCCCAAACCCCTTAGTGGTCCTCCCTCTCCCAAACCCCTTAGTAGACCTTCCCCTACTCCCCCCACCCCCTTAGTGGTAATCTCCCCCCCCCTTAGTGGTCCTTACCCTCCTCCCTTCTCCTTAGTAGTCCTCCCTCCTTACCCCCCTTTGGTGGTCCTTCCCCCCCTTAGTGGTCCTCCCTCTCCCAAAGCCCTAGTTGACCGCCCCACCCCCGTTCCCCCTGTGTTCCTTCACCCCCCTCCCCCAGTGGTCCTGACTCACACCTCCCCTAGTGGTCTTTACCCTCCCCTCCCCTAGTGGTCCTTACTTCCCCCTCCCCTCCCCTAGTGGTCCTTACCCTCCCCTCCCCTAGTGGTCCTTCCTCCCCCTTCCCTCCCCTACTGGTCCTTACCTTCCCCTCACCTAGTGGTCCTTACTCCCCCCTCCCCTCCCCTAGTGGTCCGTATCCTCCCTCCCCTAGTTATCCTTATCCCCCCTCTCCCTCCCCTAGTGGTCCTTATCCCCCCTCCCTCCCTCCCCTAGTGGTCCTTATCCCCCTCCCCTAGTGGTCCTTATCCTCCCTCCCCTAGTGGTCCTTATCCCCCTTCCCTCCCTTAGTGGTCCTTATCCCCCCCAACCTCCTCTAGTGGTCCTTATCCCCCCCCCTCCCTCCCATAGTGGTCCGTATCCCCCCTCCCTCCCATAGTGGCCCTTAACCCCCTCCCTCCCATAGCGGTCCTTATCCCCCCCTCACTCCCATAGTGGTCCTTATCCCCCCGCTCCCTCCCATAGTGGTCCTTAACCCCCCCTCCCTCCCATAGTGGTCCTTATCCCCCCTCCCTCCCATAGTGGTCCTTAACCCCCTCTCCCTCCCATAGTGGTCCTTATCCCCCCTCCCTCCCATAGTGGTCCTTATCCCCCTCCCTCCCATAGTGGTCCTTATCCCCCCATCCCTCCCCTAGTGGTCCTTATCCCCCCATCCCTCCTCCAGTGGTCCTTATCCCCCCATCCCTCCCCTAGTGGTCCTTATCACCCCCCTCCCTCCCCTAGTGATCCTTATACCCCCCCTCCCCTAGTGGTCCTTATACCCCCCTTCCCCTAGTGGTCCTTATACCCCCTCCCTTGCCTAGTGGTCCTTATACCCCCTCCCTCCCATAGTGGTCCTTATCCCCCTCCCTCCCATAGTGGTCCTTATCCCCCCATCCCTTCCCTAGTGGTCCTTATCCCCCATTCCTCCCCTAGTGGTCCTTATCCCCCCATCCCTCCCCTAGTGGTCCTTATCACCCCCCTCCCTCCCCTAGTGATCCTTATACCCCCCCTCCCCTAGTGGTCCTTATACCCCCCTTCCCCTAGTGGTCCTTATACCCCCTCCCTTGCCTAGTGGTCCTTATACCCCCTCCCTCCCCTAGTGGTCCTTATACCCCCCCTCCCTCCTCTAGTGGTCCTTACCCTCCCCTCCTGCCCATGTAGCGTGGCCGGGCGGCGCGGAACGCAAGACAGGAACCTCTGTTTCCTGTACCCGGCCGCCGGCAGAATGACAGTAAGTGCTCACTGAGTGAGCACTTCCTGTCATTCCGCCGCCGGCCGGGTACAGGAAACAGAGGTTCCTGTCCCGCGTTCCGCGCCCCCAGCCACGCTACATGGAGAGACCGGCAGGAGGAAGCGCTCTGCGCTTCCCTCCTGCCGGTCACTCAAACCCGGCCGCCCTCCATGCAGCAGTGCTGCGCCACCTGAGGCTTGTAAAAGCGCTCAGGCGGCACAGCATGAGGAGGCGCAGCGGGGACAGGGATCCGGCGCCCCCTGATAAGTTGCGCCCTGGGTGGCTGCCTAGGTCGCCTTACAGGTGGCGCAGGCCCTGCCCAGGGGTGGGGGCCAGAGAGGGGGAGGACAGTATGACCCCCTCATTATCTTTATGGCCCCCACCCGCCGCCCAGGGGTGGGGGCCGGGGGGGAGGGCAGTAGGTCCCCCCCCTCATTATCATTATGGCTCCCACCTGCCGCACATGGGTGGTGGCCTCGGGGGGAGGACAGTAGGTCCCTCCCCCTCATTATCTTTATGGCCCCCACCCGCCGCACAGAGGTGGGGGCATGGGGGGAGGACAGTAGGTCCCCCCCTCATTATCTTTTTGGCCCCCACCGGCCACCCAGGGGTGGGGGCTGGGGGGGAAGGAGAGTAGGACTCCCCCCCTCCCCTTCAATCACTATTACAAACTATGGCAAACTTATTACCTCTTTTGGATTTCACTACCACCTGTACGCTGATGACACCCAGCTATATCTCTCCTCCCCGGACCTCTCCCCTGCCGTCCTGCAACGTGTCACTGCTTGCCTTTCTTCCATCTCTGACTGGATGTCCTCCCGCTTTCTGAAACTCAATCTCTCAAAAACTGAGCTCCTTGTCTTTCCTCCTCCTAATACTGATCCTCCTCTTTCGCTCTCCCTCCAAGTTTGTGGTACCAACATCAGTCCATCCTTGCAAGCGTGCTGTCTTGGCGTCATACTTGACTCTGGTCTCACCTTTGAGCCTCACATCCAGCATGTTGCCAAATCCTGTAGATTCCATCTTAAAAACATAGCCCGCATCCGCCCCTTTCTTGCACCAGATACTACCAAGGAGCTTGTCCATGCTCTAGTAATTTCCCGCATGGATTATTGTAACCCTCTCCTGATTGGTCTCCCCAATAGCCGTACTGCACCCTTACAGTCCGTAATGAATGCTGCTGCTAGATTGATTTTCCTCTCTAGTCGTTTCTCTCACACCTCACCCCTCTGCCAGTCCTTACATTGGCTTCCTGTATGCTATAGGAGTCAATTCAAGGTACTAACTCACACCTATAAAGCACTGAACAACTCTAGCCCCTCTTATATCTCCTCACAGATCCATAGGTATGTCCCTTCTCGGTCTCTCCGTTCTGCCCGTGACCACCTCCTGTCCGTTGTCCGCACTCGTACGGCCAACTCGCGCTTGCAGGACTTCTCGCGGGCGGCTCCCTTCCTATGGAATAGCCTGCCTACCGCCATCAGACTCTCCCCTAGTCTTGCATCTTTTAAGAAGTGCCTTAAAACCCATCTCTTTAGGAAAGCTTATGGCCTCCAAGACTAACCCTTACCTCACATACCTGTCTCTTGCCCTCTCCGAAAGGGCAGCCCACCTTATTTGATTGTAAATTCCTGTCCTAATGTGTTTTACACCCCACCTCCTATAGAATGTAGCTCGTTTGAGCAGGGTCCTCTTCAACCTATTCCTGTAAGTTTATTTGTAACTGTCCTATTTATAGTTAAATCCCCCTCTCATAATATTGTAAAGCGCTACGGAATCTGTTGGCGCTATATAAATGGCAATAATAAATAAATAAATAAATAGAATGTGACGGCAGATAAGAACCATTCGGCCCATCTAGTCTGCCCAGTTTTCTAAATACTTTTATTAGTCCCTGGCATTATCTTATAGTTAGGATAGCCTTATGCCTATCCCACACATGCTTAAACTCCTTTACTGTGTTAACCTCTACCACTTCAGCTGGAAGGCTATTCCATGCATCCACTACCCTCTCAGTAAAGTAATACTTCCTGATATTATTTTTAAACCTTTGTCCCTCTAATTTAAGTCTATGTCCTCTGGTTGTGGTAGTTTTTCTTCTTTTAAATATAGTCTCCTCCTTTACTGTGTTGATTCCCTTTATGTATTTAAATGTTTCTATCATATCCCCCCTGTCTCGTCTTTCCTCCAAGCTATACATGTTAAGATCCTTTAACCTTTCCTGGTAAGTTTTATCCTGCAATCCATGAACCAGTTTAGTAGCCCTTCTCTGAACTCTCTCTAAGGTATTAATATCCTTCTGAAGATACGGTCTCCAGTACTGCGTACAATACTCCAAGTGAGGTCTCACCAGTGTTCTGTACAATGGCATGAGCACTTCCCTCTTTCTACTGCTAATACCTCTCCCTATACAACCAAGCATTCTGCTAGCATTTCCTGCTGCTCTATTACATTGTCTGCCTACCTATTGTGGCCAGAAAGAGTCCCTTTGGGTTTTAAAATTCGCCTGCCTATTGAAGTCTATGGCGGTTCGCCCGGTTCGCGCAGTTCACGAACATTTGCGGAAATTTACGTCCACGATTTGCGAACCGAAAATTTTATGTTCGCAACATCACTATAATGCTTGTTTAGAGGTATATATGGAAGAAAAAAAAGGAGATACAGATAATTGTGCATTAACATTATCAATGACATTTTCTTCATTTGGAAAGGCTCAGAGGAACAACTAGATACCTTTTTAACCTTTTTAAATACTAACGATTGGGGAATTACTCTCACCACAGAGTACATTAAGAACTTTTTAGATCTTAATATTTACATAGAGGATAATTGTATCAAAACTAAAACTTTTTTTTAAAGCAGTAGATGTAAATAATTATATTTATTTAAATAGTTGTCATTTTTCCCCTCGGTTAAAAAATATCCCAAAAGCACAGTTTTTAAGAATTCGCAGAAATTGCACTGATATTTGCACCTTTCAATCCCAGGCAACGAGAATTAAAATCCAATTTATTGAAACGTTTTTCTAAGTTTTAGACATAATTTTCCCTAATACTTACAGGTTTTAATCCTCACTCATGAGCATTTATACAGCAGTTACTATATTTAAAGTGTTTATACTCAGAACATTCATGAGTTTATTCACCGATCACTTTTATTACAGTCTGACCTTTTCTTTTTCATCAGACTCAAATAAATTGTTCTAATAGTGTCTATTTATGGTTATCATACACTGAACTGTTTACTTATGAGATGTTCAATTTTTGTCTCATTTTGGTTTTTAGTAATACTCTGAATTTTTCATTATGCCTTTCTGATAGAATTGTAATTTTAAAGTTAAAGTCAATGAAATACAATAACAAACCTCAAATATTTTTGTTACATCTTAGACCTTTCAAATTAATAGGTTAAAATTGATTGCATACCTATGTAATTTAAAATATCTTCACCACTTTCAGTCTTTTTTAGCCTCTTCCTTACAATCTACAGAACAGTGCAACCCACCACTATGTTCTGGAATGGGGGTTTAATAGCATTAATAGCATATCCCCAGCAGATCTGGAATCTGCAGAACAGTCTCAAATTTGGGTTTCTCTCTGGCCAATCTGGATTTATTCAGAAGTGTCCCATTTTTAGGTGCAATATGCCCTAACAATTTTCTTTTGCTGTGTGACAACATGTTCAGTTCTTTCAAGCATCTATACATCTTCCTTCCTAAGGCTCCGTGCTTACGTGTTTACGGTGGGGTTCTTACTCCTTGTGGACATGAAACGGTTAATATAAATGTCCATTCTTCATGCATCAATGCACAGATTGTTTTAGTAAGGTGGACAGTAGAAGGGATAACTTAAATTCAGAGGTCTTACATGTTATTGCTATATTTTCAATAGCACAGATGAGGCAATGCAAATGATTGCTAGGCATAATTCAGCCGAAACTGTATTAAATTAGGCTTGTCAACTCACCATGCTTTGGCTTATTGTAATACCAGGCATGAATACATTGTTAGTTCTGTCTTAATTTTCCACCACTTAAAGATTTAAATGCATGCTCCAGTTGGTTCTGTATTGATCTGATACAATACCACTGGTAACTCACAGAAATGCAACAAAATTCACTTATCTAGATAGAACCGAGAGCATAGCACACATGACACATTCCCATTTGTAATTTAGAAAAGAAAAAAGTGAAGCTATTTAGACTGAAATTCTGACTTTAAACCATTAGTTATTTTGTAGAAATAGAAGTTAAAATTCTTTCTTAACAAAGACAAGTAGAAGAGGCATGAATTTGTAAAGATACAGAACACGTTAACTACCACTTGACAGATGAACGTCTACTAAGAGACCCTTATTTCATATAAACCTTGATAAGGTTTTCTTTATCATTTCAATATATAAACGAGTGACTCGCCACATATAGGAGTGACAACTGAGACCGTCTGCATTCTTCACGTGGCAACATTGATAATTCTTGCATAGTATGTAAGCTCGTTTGTGCATGATCATCAACACCCTCTGTTCCTGTGCCTTCTAAGTCATATGGAACCGGACGCAGGCGATGATGGAAGTCCAGGGGTGTTCGTGAGTTTTCATGTACTATTTTAGTTCTAGGAGATTAGTGCCCAAACACCTCCGCCTGCGTTCGCGGGAACAGATGCTCGCAACCTCCTGGTCATTCATACGAAATGCGGCCACCCAGACAGACAATTAGAACACTGCGATGGAACTAGTAACAAGGTGTCAATTGGGCTTAACAAGCTCCCGGGTGGTCTCTGGTTCATGCGGTTGTTTGGTTCCCGAACTACATAATTCCTAATCACATGAACAGAGTAGTTTGCAGGGTATTTTGTATGACCCATAATCCTGGGGCAGGAGGATGGCTAGCAGGCTCCTCCAGGAGCTCGTGGCAAACGACCCGACCACAGGGCATTTGTCACACTGAACTAAAACTCTCATGATTCTTTGAATGAAATAGATAGCCAGAGAATCATGGGAGTTGTAGTTAAGCAACATCTGGAGGGCCAGAGTTTGGAGAACCCTGCTTTACACAAACAGTATTTTTTTCCAGATTCAATCCAATGGAAAAACTGAAAACAAAAAAAATCAGATCTGTAAAAGATCTCCAACTCAGCCCTAATCACAACTTTGCTATTTATGTTTTATTTTTTCCATTGTAATTAAGGCTTTGATTTAATATTTCTTTGATAAGCTTGTCAAATTAATATTTTTTTGGATAAGCTTATAAAATATGTATATTTTTTAAAACACTATCGGAAATGTATCTCATAAAAAATGTATATATCAAAACATCGTAATATATATTTCAAAATATTAATTCATTACTGATATTTAAGCAACTTATGTTGTAGTAATTAAACCCCTACACTATCTAGCATAAACTTTGAATTTTGAGTGACAGTGTCCTACGCTATCATTATCCCCTCTTTTTCTCCCAAATACATCTTACTAAAACTCAATTTTTTTAAATGAACCCCCAAGTTACATAGTTGCAGTCACCACGAATCACAATCATTGCAAAGTAATGCTAATATATTTTTAGTTGTGTTCTGTTATGCTCGGATGTTCTAAGTAGTACCTTCATTTATTTCACATCATCAGTATTGTGATTTTAGTAACTATAATTAAAAACACACTACAAGATGCTCATATTCTATAAATATCCATGCCAACATTTTTTTCTCAGTATGCGCTATTCTCGTCTGATTCTTCTTCCCTTGAGTTTGACAGTGAAATATGAAGCTGCTTTTAGACAAAAGCACACAATGAACAAAACATATGGAATAAAGCATGCATTGCATTTAATTTTAGTTACGGTTTAGGTTTTGGCAAGCAGACTCCAAAACACAGTATATTTGGGTTACAATAACTAGACTAAAATATCACAAAACAGCGTTATATTATAAATATTCATAGTCCCAGCACAATTATCACCTGTATAAATATACATTCCTGCTCATGGCATTCTTTGTATATTTATTACATACCTTCCAACTGTCCCAAGTTTGCTAGAACTATCCCAATTTTGGGCACCTATCCAACTGTCCTTGGTTTGTTCCCTGCTGTCCTTCATCTGAGGACACAGAGGACCTACCATAAATCCATGCAGTGTGAGTAGACAAACATCAATAGACACACTCATATGTATGCCCCTAAACTCAAGGCATTAAGCCCATGCTTCACGCCATGTGATGCACTCCCTTTTTGGGCATTACCAGTGATGCTGGTCATGTTACTAGCACTTCCCCTGTAGGTTTGCCAACTTCTGTATATGTTTTACATCTCCACAACATCTGACCAGCCACAACATTAGAACCACTGACAGGTGGAGTGAATAGCATGGATTATATCATTACAATGGCACCTGTCCTGTCCATAATAGAAAGGTGTATGAACACACAGTGCATTGCATTTTGCTGTGTGTGGGGCTGCATAGCTGAAGACTGGTCAGAGCACCCATAAGAGACCCTGCCTTCCACTGAAAGTGCCTTTAATGGGGAAGTGAGCATCAGAACTGGACTACTGATGGCAGTGGCCTCTTTCAGCAAGATAATGGTTTGAGGAACATGACAAAGATTTCAAGGTGTTGCCTTGGACTCCAAATTCCCCAGATCTCAATCTGTGCATTGGTGGGATGTGCCAGAACAACAAATCCAATCTATGGAACCCCCACATTGCAACATGCAGAATTGAAAGGGTCTTCTGCTAATGTCTCAGTGCCAGATGTCAACGGACACATTCAGATGTCTTGGGGAGTCCATGCCTCGACACATCAGATCTGTTTTGGCAGGGGGATCTACACATTATTAGGCACGTGGTTTTATGCTGTGGCTGATCAGTGTGTAAGGTGAATAATACAGCAATATGAGAGGATTCATTAGAACTAATAGAACTTGTTACTTGCAAGGATATTCTCTGTAGATTTAAAAATTGCCAATAAAATATATATATTTACTAAGCATTAATTTGGGGGGAAAAACTGACAAAAGAATTACAATTTTAGGACAAAATATATTGGACAATTAGCTGAGCTGGATGACTTTACTAAAGATGCTATTTTGACCTAAATTTCCCACTAATTGATTAAACCTAAGAACAATCAATTCTTTACTGGCTGTCTCTATGCTGGGTTATTTTGTGTCAGAGAGACTATTGCACAGGACACCTAGGATGATATTAGTTTAACCTAATGCAGATTCAAATTTGTGTGACTTCATCAGGCTCTGAGCAGAGTAACATTTTAGGTCCAGCTGTTCCACTTGAAGTCATTCTTGCAGAAAATTCCTCCAAACAGGCAGATATGAAGGTAATGCATCTTAATCATCCTTGTACCTTTTTTTTCATTGAAAATTTGGTAATTTAAGATGTCTAGATAATTCTTTGCTCCAGGACCCCTCCTACTTTCATAGACTCCATTCTTCTTTTTCCTTACCTCCCGAAGGGAAAATTGGTAACTGTATGACTTTCTGCTGATTATCGCACAGTCTGTAGACTGAAGAATTTCCCTAGGGTAGAGAATACCCATAGCATCATTACCAGCAGAAGACATCCAGCGGCACTCAGCTTAAGTACTTTGTTTCGCATTAATAGAAAGAAGAAAATTCTGGAGTTACATTTTATTCTGATGCTAGTCTTGTCACACACATATATTCTCTATTCTGTTAAAATCCTCAGCAGAATACATAAAGCATCGCCTTTGCTTGAAAGTTCTTCTGTTTAGTTATAGAATCTCTGTCCTAGACTTTCATTTACAACGCCAGTAAAAAGCAGCCTTGAAAAAGCCCAACAGGGATCAGAGTTTGGAAGCAGGAAAATACCCCTCCACCCCCCTATCTCCTGTTGAACCAAAATTGCAATTAAAATTGTTCATCCACTTTTACCCAGCTCCCAGCAATGTGTTGTTAAGAGGTCACTGTTCATAGCTAACAGGAGACACAGAGCTCATAGCCTTCAACCTGACTCCATCCTGCCACCTTGGGTTTAGGAAGATGACTTGTAGGTAATACAGTTATTATAATTTTTTTCTAAATTACTGTGGTATTAAATGTTAACAAAATATATCTCAGTAAGACACATTGAGTCCTAACTATGTATTTCAATTTTGTTTTGTGTTATATGTCGTGGTTTTTCTTTTGTTCATGAGTAGAGAGACAAATAAAATGCAGAGTCAAAGTGCTCAGCTCGAGCTACGACTCTTCTATAGGCTTCTCATTTCAATACAGAGAAAGGATGGATAACATATTCAATACAAAACAGCAAGTAAGCCAACATTTTCATTTTCTTTCAGTAACACATTATAAATAATCATAATATGACACACGGTGAGCTGACAAGTATTCATTTTATGTAACCAGTTACTGTGGGCTATCAAAAGTTTTTCAAATTTTTATAAGCAATCAGAAACTCTTGAATATTACAATTCAGGCCTAGATGTAATATTTTTGGATAAGCTATTAAAACTATCAAAACTATGAGAAAAATTTTGTAAATTACTTATCTACAAAACTTCTGGTAGATTTTAATGGTGACTTCTGTGGCTAAGTTGTTTGGATAGTTTTTTGCAACAGATTTGAATCAGTTGGAAAGCCTATTAACTTGTATTTTAAATTTGTCAAGTTAGCTCAGTATGCTATAATCTTTCTCTCCATCTCTCTCTGTGTAGAGCATACCCATTAAAGTATTAAGCTTAATGGTTTTGACATCATAATTACAGATGGTGCCTGATAACAACAACCCATGTTCATCGTCATGAACTCCAAATAATTCATAGAAAAAAAATAAATCAATTTATTGAGCAGCCAATCTGAGATAAGTACCACAACATGCACACCAATTAAAGCACCGATTGACCATTGATGCACTGATTGCGTAGCTTCACACATGTGTGCACTTAATGCACTTTAAGGGAGTCTATAGTGCCAGGAAAACAAAGCCGTTTTCCTGGCACTATAGAATCCTACAGTGGCCCCATCCCTCGTGCCTTGCTCCTGCGGCACTGAAGGGGTTAAACCTCTTTAGTCACTAAACTTAATACAGCACCAATGTGCTGGGTCAGGCTCCGCCCATGCTCCCCTGACGTCTGCAGCGGGAGACCTAATGTGCATGCGTGGCAATGGTCGCGCTCGCATTAGGATTTCCCCATAGGAAAGTGTTAGTCAATGCTTTCCTATGGGGAAACATCTGATGCTGGAGGACCTCATGCAGAGCATGAGGTCGTCCAGCGTCAGATACTGGACCAAAGGTCACTTTCAAAAGAGGAAGCCCTCTAGTGGCTGTCTGGTAGACAGCCACTAGAGGTGGAGTTAACCCTGAGAGGTAATTATTGCAGATTTTCAGAAACTGCAATAATTACCACTGTAGAGTTAAGGGACAATGAGCTGAAGTGGCCTTGGTGCCTATAGTGTCCCTTTAATGGACTTGCTATTTCCAGGTCTACCCTTACCATTCCCACTGTATTGAATAATCCTCTAGATGTTCTGCAAGTGGGCTGTGTGTGCGGTCTGTGGTGTACATGTGTGTGCAAGCCCTGCATCTTTTTTTTGTAGGTGGTATTTCGTGTATGTTTGCATTGTTCATGTAGCAGAGCTCATGTCCTAGCAGGGACTCTCCTCTGCTGGTTACTCCAAAATATACTCAGGAACAAGTAAAACAAATCCAATGGAACAGTCAGGCACAGCAAAGTAATCCAAGAATCTCCCACCTCATCCCCAGCAACTGGACGACACTCAGCTCTGGGCATATAACTGAATTTTATTCACACATACACAGCTTTTATGCCATCTCCCATGCAAGGGGTCTCACAGCTAGAAAATGCAAGGGTTTCAGTCCCAGGATCCCTTGTGCCTGACAGATAATTGCCTAAGTGAACTCCTTCAATCTATCAGGCACAAAAAATCCAAAAATATCCTGCACCCCAAAAGTCCCTCAACCATACATAGGAACCCCACATAAAGCACATTCCCTGATAGCCCTGATCTGAGTGACAAACATATCCAATAATCACTCAGATCAGTTTGGTAGAACGGGAACAGCATTGTGTGAAAGATTTGACCGGCCAGACACGAGGTGATAGCCCAAAATAGTTCCAGGATAATAGGTGCCCTGGCCATTCTCTGTTTGTGGGGTTCCTGTGTGAAAACTACACAAGGGAATCTCTTGCTTTCACAATATAAATTTGCCTAGCCGAAAAGGGTTCCAGGCACTCGACGATCAAGTACCGCTGCCCTCATTCGGGAGACAAGATGGCCGCAATCCTCTCTGCCGTGTGTTCGGTTATATGAACGGCGGCCACACAGGGGGAAGCGCTCATTAAATGTTTCCCTTGCGGGTTTACACTTAGTGGTGAGTGACAACGTTCTAATGGGTTACAGGGGTGGTCCTCTTTCGGGAGGCGAACGGATTCCATTTGCATGAACTCTCCTGAACAGACTAAGTGTAATCACACGAAATAGATAGGATAAAACACAGTACTGTAACAGGGGAGTGTACGGACAGCCAA
This sequence comes from Pelobates fuscus, assembly GCF_036172605.1. Classification (NCBI taxonomy): domain Eukaryota; kingdom Metazoa; phylum Chordata; class Amphibia; order Anura; family Pelobatidae; genus Pelobates; species Pelobates fuscus. The sequence continues at coordinate 346,242,586 of NC_086319.1, forward strand.
GGAACGGAATAAACGTTGTTGGTGCGGATCCCTTGCGCTAAAGTGCTTTTCTTTGGTAGTATTTATTTGGATAGGTATTTTAGTCTTTTTAGTTTTTTTTTGTGGTTTTCCTGCAAATGTTTTCACTATATAAGCATTAGAGGAATGGGGGAGAGAGATATATTAAATATCTGGGGTGGTCTACAAATAAGTGTATTTTTTGTTAATACATGCTTGAAACTTTTGCCTTTATATACCATGATCTCTTACTAAGCACAGACTGCTTTTTGAACTTGTTTTGATAAATATTTGGATACTTATTGGCTGTGTTGGTGCACTTTAAGCATTTTATTATAACAAAAATGCCTCGATAGCAGAACACATTCTTATATTCTGTAAAGCTCGTATTTATGTCTGGTACATCAGCCAAAAGCAGCAGGCAGAGAGCAATTTGACTGGGTTCTGCCACACTTTGAAAAAAAAAACAACCCATGTATATATATATATATATATATTAAAAGTGAATGGTAAAATATGCAGTTGAAGCAAAATCACTTCATTAATATCTATTTTTGGATTTCATGTACAGTGTGGACTTTTATAAAGTAACATGGAAAAGTGAGTAGACATTGCTGGCCTTGGATCAGAACATGATTTTCACATCTTATTAAAATATCTATCCAAAAAGCGCACCTTTAGCCCTGTGTGTGCTACATGTTTAGAATTCTGAGGGGAAAACATAGAAGATTTTGATGTAGAGGTGCTTTAAAAAAAACTAAGTAGCACTGTCACTGTTCCAGTTTTCATAAAGATACAGTCTTTATGAAAAACTCATAGAGAATGAATTGGAATTTCATTGAGATCCCAGTACAAGCATTTCCTAGACATCTAAAGTATAAACTTTGTTTATTGCACATTCTGTTTAAGCTAGATTTTTTTTTTTTTAATATACTGTTCAGTTAACAGCTTGCTAGAGTCTGGAGCTTCCTGTGAGTGCTTAAAGTTAATTAACAGAGCAGGAGAGCTAAAACTTCTAAACTAAACACACCGTGTTGTCACATCTGATTGAAAATGAAACAGTTTTTCATTCAGGCTGTTTGAAATACATTCAGGTGAGGTGTGGCTAAGGTTGCATAAATTGACACAAAAATGATATATCTTTTAAATGGCAGAGTTAAAGACTTCAGGTGCATGATTATGGCCTCACATTTACCCCATGTACAGTCTGCCACCAAATCTTCACCTTATAGACATTGGCCAAATTTGCAACTTTTTATGCAAAATGCTAGGAAGGAGCTTATTCACACTCTTATAATTTCCCACATTGATTACTGTAACTCTCTCCAGAAACCATACTGCCTCTCTACGGTCTATAACGATACCATATTCATTTTCACTTTGCCAATTGTTACATTGGTTTTCTACATGATAACAGATGTAATTCAAGTTAATACGCTTTTAACAAGTCTTCCATTTGTTACATTGTTTAATTAACTCATAGGTCCATCCCTTCTCAGCCACTTCATTCAGCCAGTGACCTCCTATCTTCGTTCCAATCCATACTACTGATTCTCAAATGGAGCTCCATTACTATGGAACAGCTTGTCTTCCCCAGTAAGAATTTCCTCTAGTCTACAATCCTTTAACCAGCTCTTAAAACATATTTCTTAAGGCAAGTCTATAGCCTTCCTGTGTAATTCTTATTTATTAAATATGTCTACCCCCTCACTTCTAACATAACTAGTGGCTGCACAGTACTCGTCGTTTTCTCACCTTCCAACTCTACTACTCTCCCACAAAGACTCCTTGTTATCTAAAGATAAACCACATAGCGAGATCTTCTAAAAACCTCTCATGTCAGTTACCACTTTGACTTTTTAAAAAAAAAGATGAAAACGCTACGAAGAATTCACTGAGAAAAACGAAACATTATTGTCAATGGCTGAGAAGAAAAGAAGTGTTTAGGAAATATTTTTCCAGGAATGTGTTCCATGTACAGCAAAGTTACATTTGAGATACTTGTTCGAAGTGAAGCTTGGAATCACTGTTGAGATTCGAAAAAGCTTTCCACTTGCTTGTGTGTTGAAAATTATTATTTTTATTTTATGCCTATGTACCTCTAAAACACATCTAAGTGGATGTGATGCTCTTGCAAGAATTGTTTAAGCATCGTATAAATACTTGGATGCTTTTAGAAGCCTATTCAAACACCATGGATGTTTCCATGACTACAGTGAAAGGCTGTTGATGATAAGTCACTCTTTAGTTCACTTAGACCTCTCGAATATCATTCTGGGCACACATATGGGAAAAGGTATGTTGCTGATGTCACCATTTTCAAATAATTATAATTAGCTGGTCTGTTCAGTTGAATGGCACTGTATTTAGCATTGTGTTCCAATTATAGAAATGGCTCATGATTGCATTGAGGTGGTAGCATACTTTTTTGTGCTAAAGTGGATGTCTTACATGGACATAGGCAATCTCTAATATATTATGTTTATTGCAATGCAATTTAGCAAAAAAAAGAATATGGATGGAACACATGGGTCATTTGTTCAACATCATTCAAAATAATGAAATGTGGTGCAGACTCATACCACTTTTATTTTCTATTGTAGCACTGCAGTAGCCAATTAGAGCTCATTATTTAATGATGTGCTATACCTTATGGGTGTGTTTTATTGCACATTATCGGGGCTAACGCGGAAGTTGCCAATTTACAAAATGAGAAACATAAATGCTTCATTCATATAACATTAAATCAGAACATGACACCTTTGTCAATACATGTATACTAAGATATTATAATTGTCAAATAGACATTATCTGCTAGAATTACGTTGTTATTATAGGTAGCTAGATATGAATAAAATAACCATAGACATAAATAGTTAAAGAGTCACTGTGAATAGTGGTGCTCTGCAAAACTGATTAGAATATTTATTTTTAAGAAAATTCACATTTGTCCTTATGTGCTCCTCTTGCTGTTAAAGCTGTATTGCAGTTTTAAATTTCAAGGCAATGTATCTGTCACTACTCTAACCCATAAAAAACTGTGCCTTAATGGAACAGACAGCAGTAAATTCTGCTTCATATGCCATCCTAATAATGATCAAAAGTATAAAATTGCAATTTATCTCTCTTTATATTTTGTTTGCTCATGTTTTCGTATGAGACAATTTTATTTCGCCCAACATCAAAGTCCAATATTATTTACAAACATTTAAATCCTAAAGCTTACTTGTCTATATATGCTTCCTCATTCACATCCGGTCAAGGGGCACAATGCATCCAGTGGAAATCTTTACATGATAGGTTTGAGAAGATCTCAAGCATGTTTATTTACATCTCGATGTCAAAGCAAAACCCATTGCAATAAGCAAATACTCATAACCCACTCTGACCAAGAAAGAGGAATTTAGAGTGAGTATTGAGCATTTAGAGAGAAACAGCTTCAAAGTAACAGACATGATGTGTGTGCCGGTCCTGGATCTGTTATCCTGAAACAAGGCCTTTTAACCTTTGATGCCCCAGTTGAGAAGGACACCCTACTGTGCAGAAGGCAGGAAGGCCACGTCCCCAATCATCGGAATACCACCCAATGTTGCAAATGAACAAAGATGGCCAACTGGTCTGAGACTTACTAATAAGTATTTATGCAACTAAAATATACTTTAGAACAAGAACAATGTACCTTATTTACACAGATTAACTTCTAAACACACAAGCATGGAGAACATAATAATAATAAAAGAAAAGATAAAACCACAAAATAAGTCATGAAATACAATCACAATGAGAACCATTGCTGTTTGTGTTTCCCAGATTACATTATTTATTACTTTTTATTTTCCATTGAAGACCAATACCTCTGAACAATGTTGTGGCTTCAACCTCTCTTCCATATAGCAAAATGACCATTCTGGAATGAGGTGTTTAATGCAGTAATGACTACCCTGGTGTTTCTGAGCTACAATCCCCACGGTGCTCAACAAGAATTAGTTACAGAATAGTTTTTTTTATAATATGACCTCATGTTGAATGCCATGGAATGCCGTGTGTCATTGGTTAGTGCGTTATTATTTTGTTTATTTCATTGTAGAATATATTTGGAAGTCTCTCTATGTTGCCATTTTATTTTTTCTGCACTTCTGCACTTATGAACAGGACAATGCACTTGCTGAACAGAACCACTTAATTACATCTCAACTGTCCCTGTCTGTTTTATATATATATATATATATATATATATATATATCAGACAGGGACAGTTGAGTTATATATATATGTGTGTCGATGATGTCATTTTAGAATTTAGATTTTCAATATTACAGATATGCATCACATTCTTTAATAATTGCAATACTGCATCAATGCTGCAACCTCACTGATAAGTCTAATGGTTTCAGTCGTGATGTTTATGCACTGGTTTAATAGCAAGTCCCATAAAACTGGTTCATGACCAATAAACCATTACACAAGCCGAGGAGGGATCTCCCTCCCTGATAGCACTGACTTGATGGTAGCACAAACTGTTTAAGACAGTAGTTTAACTCCAGGAATGACCTTTTAATGAATCAGCAGCTAACGTGACAGTGTTTATGTGCTTATTTGTGTGAGATTGTGCAGTTCATAGCTGTGCGAAGCTTTAAGGTTCTACGTAAGGTGAAAGAATTATACAAGGAAATGAAACAGAAAAGCGACTGAGAACAAAAGTTAATGTGTAACTGTTTTTGTTTCTGTGTATACATTTCCTTACAACATAAACACTGTGTGACTTGGAAACATATTATACTAATTATATAATAGAGAGCCCTCTTGTGACAGTTTTTCTCTGTTTGTTTGTCTGTCCATCCTTCCATCTCACACATATCGTTCTCTTGCTCTCCATCTCTATAAATGTATCTCTCTCTTTCTATTTCTCTATCTCTATATGGACTATATAAACAGAATTACAAAACAAATTTTAAAGGGTTACTCCAACCACCATGACCACTTCAGTGATTTAAAGTGGTAATGGTGGTAGAAGTATGTATGTGCAGTGTTTCTTCTTGAAACACTAAACATACTGAGATATTTGTAATTGTGTGCTGGGGTCTAGTTACACCCCTGCCTAATGTCAATTCTGCAAATAAAATGCATCTGTCATCAGGGCATGCTGCATGCTCGTCAGAGCGCACCGATTGTGTTTCTCAGTGAGCATCTAGAGTGCCCACTGACTAAAATCTTCCCCTTATAGGTAGAGTATCTGCACGCAAAAAAAAAGGAAGAAAAAAACCCAAAAAGGGATGTCTTATATAAAGACCGCCCAGAGGGTAAATACCCAGTCCAATCTCAACAGTAGTGTAGTTGCCAAAAAATAAAAAAGCCTTTATTGAAATCTATTAAAAACCTGGTTTATCAGTGATGGACAGAATAATATAGGGAGAAATATGTATGGTAGGAACAGGGCTAGTCAAGAGCCTAATAGCCAACAGGAACCCTCACAAAAAACGGAGAGGGGATAGAAGGCAATATGTACCCCCATACATAACTCAGGTAACAAAGCAGTAGGAGAGAACAGGGAAAGGGAGAAACACACACTCCCAACCAAACAGTAGTGCTATGCTAATACCCTATCTCCTATAAAACACCTTCGTGGGTGTTCTAATCTAAATGCTGTCATAACATCTGAAGCCCCAGGTTACACACACATGCTAGAAAAACATAAATGAAAAGGTGCTCAGAGCAAAGTGCTCAAAGAGTATTAAAAACACAGAAGAACCCGACGTACGTTTCTTGTTATCTGTACGCAAGCTCTCCCCTCCCACCGTCCCTCCTTCCTCCTGCCCAATTCCTCCCTCTTTCCCTCACCAGCCTAGAGAGGGCATATGTTCTCTCAGCCGGCAATTTGTCCAATGACAGGCTTCTCCATTGACATGAGAACGGGGCATGGAAGATCATCTTTGAGAACTTTGCCTGGGGATGGATTCAAGGTAAGTAAAACCTTTTTCAGAGAAACTGCTATGTTTACACTGAGGGTTAATCCAGCCTCTCGTGGCTGTCCCACTGACAGCCGCTAGAGGTGCTTCCGCGCTTCTCACTGTGAAAATCACAGTGGCTGATTCACAGTGGTTGATTTGTGGCTGATTCAGAGCACGGACGGGTTTGTGCAGATAAAGGCACATTGAGGAAGATTTCTGCCAGATACATGCATCGGATCAAGAGAGCAGCTGCTAAAATACCATTACATAGCAGCAAACAGATAATTGAGGCTGCTGGTGCCTCTGGAGTCCCACGGACATCAAGGTGTAGAGTCCTCCAGAGTCTTGCAACTGTACATAAACCTTCTATCCGACTACCACTGACCAATGCTCACAAGCAGAAACGGCTCCATTAGGCAGAAAAATAAATGAAAACTAATTTTCAAACAGTCCTGTTCACTGATGAGTGCCGTGCAACCCTGGATGGTCCAGATGGATGGAGTAGTGGATGGTTGCTGGACAGCCACCCTGTTCCAACAAGGCTGCGACGTCAGCAAGGCGGTGGTGGAGTCATGTTTTGAGCTGGAATCATGGGAAGAGAGCTGGTCGGCCCCTTTAGGGTCCCCGAAGGTGTAAAGATGACCTCTGCAAAGTATGTGGAGTTTCTGACTGACAACTTTCTTCCCTGGTACAGAAGGAAGAACTATGCTTTCCGTAATAAAATCATCTTCATGACAATGCACCATCTCATGCTGCAAAGAATACCTCTGCATCAATGGCTGCTATGGGGATAAAAGGAAAGAAAGTCATGGTGTGACCTGTTAAAATGTTTAAAAAGTTAAAATGTTGTTATAAGTTTTATTGAAATTGCTTTTTATTTCAGTAAATATGCTTCAAACACAACAAATGACAATTTTTAGTTCTTTACAACCTATAAAGTGTTTTGAAACTTACTGTGCATAATAATTTGGAACAGTGCATTGTAAGTTTTTTATGTTTAAAAAAAATACTGTTATCATTAGGAGGTTTGTTCAATACAATTTGAATTGTACTCTTAATTAGTGATGTACCGAACTGTCCGCCGGCGAACAGTTCCCGGCGAACTTAGCGTGTTCGCGTTCGCCGCGGCGGGCGGACACATGCGCAGTTCGATCCGCCCCCTATTCGTCATCATTGGGCAAACTTTGACCCTGTGCCTCTCGGTCAGCAGACACATTCCAGCCAATCAACAGCACTCCCTCCCTTCCACACCCTCCAACCTCCCTCCCAGCATCCATTTTCGATTCATTCTGAAGCTGCATGCTTAGTGAGAGGAGGGAAAGTTTAGCTGCTGCTGATTAGATAGGGAAATTGATAGTTAGGCTAGGGTATTCAGTGTCCACTACAATACTGAAGGACTAATCTCATCTCTGCTGTAAGGACAGCACCCCAAAAAGCCCTTTTTAGGGCTAGAACATCAGGCTGCTTTTTTTTTTTTTCCTGTGTAATCTAATTGCAGGTGCCTGCCTGCCAGCTTCTGTGTGAGGTTCACATTGGATACTGTGCCTACTTGCCCAGTGCCACCACTCATATCTGTTTTTACAATAGGTTAAGCTTTACATTTAAAAGAAATAATTTTTTTTCACTGTAATAGAAGAGCAGTTGCCTGCCTGCCAGCTTCTGTGTCAGGTTGGATGCCTTGCCCATTTGCACAGTCAGTGCCACCACTCATATCTGTTTTAACAATAGGTTAAGCTTTACATTTAAAAGAAATAATTTTTTTTCACTGTAATAGAAGAGCAGTTGCCTGCCTGCCAGCTTCTGTGTCAGGTTGGATGCCTTGCCCATTTGCACAGTCAGTGCCACCACTCATATCTGTTTTAACAATAGGTTAAGCTTTACATTTAAAAGAAATACTTTTTTTCACAGTAATAGAAGAGCAGTTGCCTGCCTGCCAGCTTCTGTGTAAGGTTGGATGCCTTGCCCATTTGCACAGTCAGTGACACCACTCATATCTGGTTTAACAATAGGTTAAGCTTTACATTTAAAATAAATAAAAAAATTTCACTGTAATAGAAGAGCAGTTGTCTGCAAGCGTCTGGGTGTCAGGCCTACTTCAGCGTGTGCTCTGCAGACCTGTGCCAGCGTGCTTTGACAGTTGCCAATCATATCTGGTGTCTCTTTAGCGTGCTTTTACAAAGAAAAAAGGTTTCCAGTGTAAGCTAATAGCAGCCAGTCAGTGTCCTTCAAGCGGCTCTGTCAGGCCTTCCTTCAGCGTGTGCCCTGCACAACCCTGCCAGCGTACTTTGACAGTTGCCACTCATATCTGGTGTCTCTATAGCGTGCTTTTACAAAGAAAAAAGTTTCCAGTGTAAGCTAATAGCAGCCAGTCAGTGTCCTTCAAGCGGCTCTGTCAGGCCTTCCTTCAGCGTGTGCTCTGCAGACCTGTGCCAGCGTGCTTTGACAGTTGCCAATCATATCTGGTGTCTCTATAGCGTGCTTTTACAAAGAAAAAAGGTTTCTAGTGTAAGCTAATAGCAGCCAGTCAGTGTCCTTCAAGCGGCTCTGTCAGTCCTTCCTTCAGCGTGTGCTTTGCAGACCTGTGCCAGCGTGCTTTGACAGTTGCCAATCATATATGGTGTCTCTATAGCGTGCTTTTACAAAGAAAAAAGGTTTCTAGTGTAAGCTAATAGCAGCCAGTCAGTGTCCTTCAAGCGGCTCTGTCAGTCCTTCCTTCAGCGTGTGCTCTCCAGAACTGTTCCAGTGCACATTGCCAATCATATCTGGTGTCTCTATAGCGTGCTTTTAAAACCAAAAATTTTTTTTCACTGTTATAGATTGAATAGCAGTTACTTGTCTTCAAGCGGGTGTGTCAGGCCTACAGTGTGTGCTCTGCAGAACTGTTCAAGTGCACATTGCCAATCATATCTGGTGTCTCTATAGCGTGCTTTTACAAAGAAAAAAGGTTTCTAGTGTAAGCTAATAGCAGCCAGTCAGTGTCCTTCAAGCGGCTCTGTCAGTCCTTCCTTCAGCGTGTGCTCTCCAGAACTGTTCCAGTGCACATTGCCAATCATATCTGGTGTCTCTATAGCGTGCTTTTAAAACCAAATTTTTTTTTTCACTGTTATAGATTGAATAGCAGTTACTTGTCTTCAAGCGGGTGTGTCAGGCCTACAGTGTGTGCTCTGCAGAATTGTTCAAGTGCATATTGCCAGTCATATCTGGTGTCTCTATAGCGTGCTTTTACAAAGAAAAAAGGTTTCTAGTGTAAGCTAATAGCAGCCAGTCAGTGTCCTTCAAGCGGCTCTGTCAGTCCTTCCTTCAGCGTGTGCTCTCCAGAACTGTTCCAGTGCAAATTGCCAATCATATTTGGTGTCTCTATAGCGTGCTTTTACAAAGAAAAAAGGTTTCTAGTGTAAGCTAATAGCAGCCAGTCAGTGTCCTTCAAGCGGCTCTGTCAGTCCTTCCATCAGCGTGTGCTCTGCAGACCTGTGCCAGCGTGCTTTGACAGTTGCCAATCATATCTGGTGTCTCTATAGCATGCTTTTACAAAGAAAAAAGGTTTCTAGTGTAAGCTAATAGCAGCCAGTCAGTGTCCTTCAAGCGGCTCTGTCAGTCCTTCCTTCAGCGTGTGCTCTCCAGAACTGTTCCAGTGCACATTGCCAATCATATCTGGTGTCTCTATAGCGTGCTTTTAAAACCACATTTTTTTTTCACTGTTATAGATTGAATAGCAGTTACTTGTCTTCAAGCGGGTGTGTCAGGCCTACAGTGTGTGCTCTGCAGAACTGTTCAAGTGCACATTGACAATCATATCTGGTGTCTCTATAGCGTGCTTTTACAAAGAAAAAAGGTTTCTAGTGTAAGCTAATAGCAGCCAGTCAGTGTCCTTCAAGCGGCTCTGTCAGTCCTTCCTTCAGCATGTGCTCTCCAGAACTGTTCCAGTGCACATTGCCAATCATATCTGGTGTCTCTATAGCGTGCTTTTACAAAGAAAAAAGGTTTCTAGTGTAAGCTAATAGCAGCCAGTCAGTGTCCTTCAAGCGGCTCTGTCAGTCCTTCCTTCAGCGTGTGCTCTGCAGACCTGTGCCAGCGTGCTTTGACAGTTGCCAATCATATCTGGTGTCTCTATAGCGTGCTTTTACAAAGAAAAAAGGTTTCTAGTGTAAGCTAATAGCAGCCAGTCAGTGTCCTTCAAGCGGCTCTGTCAGTCCTTCCTTCAGCGTGTGCTCTCCAGAACTGTTCCAGTGCACATTGCCAATCATATCTGGTGTCTCTATAGCGTGCTTTTAAAACCAAATTTTTTTTTCACTGTTATAGATTGAATAGCAGTTACTTGTCTTCAAGCGGGTGTGTCAGGCCTACAGTGTGTGCTCTGCAGAACTGTTCAAGTGCACATTGCCAATCATATCTGGTGTCTCTATAGCGTGCTTTTACAAAGAAAAAAGGTTTCTAGTGTAAGCTAATAGCAGCCAGTCAGTGTCCTTCAAGCGGCTCTGTCAGTCCTTCCTTCAGCGTGTGCTCTCCAAAACTGTTCCAGTGCAAATTGCCAATCATATCTGGTGTCTCTATAGCGTGCTTTTACAAAGAAAAAAGGTTTCTAGTGTAAGCTAATAGCAGCCAGTCAGTGTCCTTCAAGCGGCTCTGTCAGTCCTTCCTTCAGCGTGTGCTCTGCAGACCTGTGCCAGCGTGCTTTGACAGTTGCCAATCATATCTGGTGTCTCTATAGCGTGCTTTTACAAAGAAAAAAGGTTTCTAGTGTAAGCTAATAGCAGCCAGTCAGTGTCCTTCAAGCGGCTCTGTCAGTCCTTCCTTCAGTGTGTGCTCTCCAGAACTGTTCCAGTGCACATTGCCAATCATATCTGGTGTCTCTATAGCGTGCTTTTAAAACCAATTTTTTTTTTCACTGTTATAGATTGAATAGCAGTTACTTGTCTTCAAGCGGATGTGTCAGGCCTACAGCGTGTGCTCTCCAGAACTGTTCCAGTGCAAATTGCCAATCATATTTGGTGTCTCTATAGCGTGCTTTTACAAAGAAAAAAGGTTTCTAGTGTAAGCTAATAGCAGCCAGTCAGTGTCCTTCAAGCGGCTCTGTCAGTCCTTCCATCAGCGTGTGCTCTGCAGACCTGTGCCAGCGTGCTTTGACAGTTGCCAATCATATCTGGTGTCTCTATAGCATGCTTTTACAAAGAAAAAAGGTTTCTAGTGTAAGCTAATAGCAGCCAGTCAGTGTCCTTCAAGCGGCTCTGTCAGTCCTTCCTTCAGCGTGTGCTCTCCAGAACTGTTCCAGTGCACATTGCCAATCATATCTGGTGTCTCTATAGCGTGCTTTTAAAACCACATTTTTTTTTCACTGTTATAGATTGAATAGCAGTTACTTGTCTTCAAGCGGGTGTGTCAGGCCTACAGTGTGTGCTCTGCAGAACTGTTCAAGTGCACATTGACAATCATATCTGGTGTCTCTATAGCGTGCTTTTACAAAGAAAAAAGGTTTCTAGTGTAAGCTAATAGCAGCCAGTCAGTGTCCTTCAAGCGGCTCTGTCAGTCCTTCCATCAGCATGTGCTCTCCAGAACTGTTCCAGTGCACATTGCCAATCATATCTGGTGTCTCTATAGCGTGCTTTTACAAAGAAAAAAGGTTTCTAGTGTAAGCTAATAGCAGCCAGTCAGTGTCCTTCAAGCGGCTCTGTCAGTCCTTCCTTCAGCGTGTGCTCTGCAGACCTGTGCCAGCGTGCTTTGACAGTTGCCAATCATATCTGGTGTCTCTATAGCGTGCTTTTACAAAGAAAAAAGGTTTCTAGTGTAAGCTAATAGCAGCCAGTCAGTGTCCTTCAAGCGGCTCTGTCAGTCCTTCCTTCAGCGTGTGCTCTCCAGAACTGTTCCAGTGCACATTGCCAATCATATCTGGTGTCTCTATAGCGTGCTTTTAAAACCAAATTTTTTTTTCACTGTTATAGATTGAATAGCAGTTACTTGTCTTCAAGCGGGTATGTCAGGCCTACAGTGTGTGCTCTGCAGAACTGTTCAAGTGCACATTGCCAATCATATCTGGTGTCTCTATAGCGTGCTTTTACAAAGAAAAAAGGTTTCTAGTGTAAGCTAATAGCAGCCAGTCAGTGTCCTTCAAGCGGCTCTGTCAGTCCTTCCTTCAGCGTGTGCTCTCCAAAACTGTTCCAGTGCAAATTGCCAATCATATCTGGTGTCTCTATAGCGTGCTTTTACAAAGAAAAAAGGTTTCTAGTGTAAGCTAATAGCAGCCAGTCAGTGTCCTTCAAGCGGCTCTGTCAGTCCTTCCTTCAGCGTGTGCTCTGCAGACCTGTGCCAGCGTGCTTTGACAGTTGCCAATCATATCTGGTGTCTCTATAGCGTGCTTTTACAAAGAAAAAAGGTTTCTAGTGTAAGCTAATAGCAGCCAGTCAGTGTCCTTCAAGCGGCTCTGTCAGTCCTTCCTTCAGTGTGTGCTCTCCAGAACTGTTCCAGTGCACATTGCCAATCATATCTGGTGTCTCTATAGCGTGCTTTTAAAACCAATTTTTTTTTTTCACTGTTATAGATTGAATAGCAGTTACTTGTCTTCAAGCGGATGTGTCAGGCCTACAGTGTGTGCTCTGCAGAACTGTTCAAGTGCACATTGCCAATCATATCTGGTGTCTCTATAGCGTGCTTTTACAAAGAAAAAAGGTTTCTAGTGTAAGCTAATAGCAGCCAGTCAGTGTCCTTCAAGCGGCTCTGTCAGTCCTTCCTTCAGCGTGTGCTCTCCAAAACTGTTCCAGTGCAAATTGCCAATCATATCTGGTGTCTCTATAGCGTGCTTTTACAAAGAAAAAAGGTTTCTAGTGTAAGCTAATAGCAGCCAGTCAGTGTCCTTCAAGCGGCTCTGTCAGTCCTTCCTTCAGCGTGTGCTCTGCAGACCTGTGCCAGCGTGCTTTGACAGTTGCCAATCATATCTGGTGTCTCTATAGCGTGCTTTTACAAAGAAAAAAGGTTTCTAGTGTAAGCTAATAGCAGCCAGTCAGTGTCCTTCAAGCGGCTCTGTCAGTCCTTCCTTCAGCGTGTGCTCTCCAGAACTGTTCCAGTGCACATTGCCAATCATATCTGGTGTCTCTATAGCGTGCTTTTAAAACCAAATTTTTTTTTTCACTGTTATAGATTGAATAGCAGTTACTTGTCTTCAAGCGGGTGTGTCAGGCCTACAGTGTGTGCTCTGCAGAACTGTTCAAGTGCACATTGACAATCATATCTGGTGTCTCTATAGCGTGCTTTTACAAAGAAAAAAGGTTTCTAGTTTAAGCTAATAGCAGCCAGTCAGTGTCCTTCAAGCGGCTCTGTCAGTACTTCCTTCAGCATGTGCTCTCCAGAACTGTTCCAGTGCACATTGCCAACTGTTCCAGTGCACATCTGGTGTCTCTATAGCGTGCTTTTACAAAGAAAAAAGGTTTCTAGTGTAAGCTAATAGCAGCCAGTCAGTGTCCTTCAAGCGGCACTGTCAGGCCTTCCTTCAGCGTGTGCCCTGCACAACCCTGCCAGCGTACTTTGACAGTTGCCACTCATATCTGGTGTCTCTATAGCGTGCTTTTAAAACCAAATTTTTTTTTTCACTGTTATAGATTGAATAGCAGTTACTTGTCTTCAAGCGGGTGTGTCAGGCCTACAGTGTGTGCTCTGCAGAACTGTTACAGTTCACATTGCCAATCATATCTGGTCTCACAGTAGCTTGCACGCATAGTACCACTAATCCCCCCAAAAATGACAGGCAGAGGCAGGCCACCCCGCAGGGGCCGTCGTGGTCGTGGTGCTGTGATTCCCTTTTGCCCTAGAATAATGCCCAGTTTTCAGAAGCCACGTACCCTGAACTTGAAAAGTTCTGAGGACATAGTTGACTGGCTAACACAGGACACGCAATCTTGTACAGCCTCCGCTCGGAACCTTGACGCACCATCCTCCTACAGCTTAGCTTCAGGCACCTCTCAAGATACCACTCACCCGCCTGCCGCCACCACCAAAACTAGCACAACAGGGATATGTCTCAGGCAGGCAGCATTAAACACATGGAGGTACGGTGTGATGATGATGATGTTGTACCCACTGCTGCTTCCTTTTCTGAGTTGTCACATACAAGCGAAGCGGTTGATGATGACGATGCGTCCATGGATGTCACGTGGGTGCCTGCTCGGCAAGAAGAAGAATAGGGCGAAAGTTCAGATGGGGAGACAGAGAGGAGGAGGAGACGAGTTGGAAGCGGGGGGGGGGGGTCGTCGCAAGGAGCTAGTGGCACAGTCAGACAGCATGCATTGGCACCCGGGGTCAGCCCGACAGCACGCCAATCAACGCATGCTGTGTCCACCACCAGAATGCCGTCATTGCAGAGCTCGCAGTGTGGCATTTTTTTGTGTGTCTGCCTCGGACAACAGCGATGCTATTTGCAACCTGTGCCAAAGGAAACTGAGTCGTGGGAGGTCCAACACCCACCAACTGCTTTGCGTAGGCACATGATCTCACATCACAAACGCCTATGGGATCAACACATGAGTACAAGCAGCACGCCTACTCTAAGTCGCCATCCTCCTCCTGGTCTAGCATCTTCAGCCACGTCAACCACTGCTGTCCTTCTTGCCCCCTCTCAACCATCCGCCACTCCGTCTCCCGCCTTGAGCAGTTCCCGCTCATTTGCCCACAGTCATGTGTCTGTCAAGGACATGTTTGAGCGTAAGAAGCCAATGTCACCAAGTCACCTCCTTGCCCAGCGTCTGACAGCTGACTTGTCCGAACTATTAGCCCGCCAGCTTTTACCATACAATCTGGTTGAGTCTGAGGCGTTCAAAAAATTTGTAGCTATTGGGACACCGCAGTGGAAGGTACCCGGCCGGAATTGCTTTTCACAAAAGGCAATCCCCAACTTGTACTCGATTGTGCAAAAGGAAGTCATGGCATGTCTGGCACACAGTGTTGGGGCAAGGGTCCATCTGACCACTGATACCTGGTCTGCAAAGCATGGTCAGGGCAGGTATATCACCTACACTGCACATTGGGTAAACCTGCTGACGGCTGACAAGCAAGGAATGCGTGGCATTGCAGAGGAGTTGGTGACACCGCCACGAATTGCAGGCAGTCCTGCTGCCACCTCATCTACTCCTCCTACTCCATCCTCTTCCATAACCTCCTCGGCTGAGTCCTCTTGTGCTGCTGCGTCTTGCTCCACATCAACGGCACCCCCCCAGCTCCCCAGGTACTATTCCACATCCCGGATACGGCAGTGTCACGCCATCTTGGGTTTGACTTGCTTGAAAGCAGAGAGTCACACCGGACAAGCACTCCTGTCCGCCCTGAACGCACAGGTGGAAAAGTGGCTGACTCCGCAGCAACTGGATATCGGCAAAGTGGTGTGTGACAACGGAAAAAATTTGATAGCGGCATTGAAGTTGGGCAAGTTGACACATGTGCCGTGCATGGCACATGTGTGTAATCTGATCATACAACGCTTTGTGCATAAGTACACAGGCTTACAGGACGTCCTGAAGCAGGCCAGGAAGGTGTGTGGCCATTTCAGGCGTTCCTACACGGCCATGGCTCACTTTGCCGATATCCAGCGGCGAAACAACATGCCAGTGAGGCGCTTGATTTGCGACAGCCCTACACGTTGGAATTCAACACTCCTAATGTTCGACCGCCTGCTCCAACAAGAAAAAGCTGTTAATGAATATTTGTATGACCGGGGTGCTAGGACAGCCTCTGGGGAGCTGGGAATTTTTTTGCCACGTTACTGGACGCTCATGCGCAATGCCTGTAGGCTCATGCGTCCTTTTGAGGAGGTGACAAACCTAGTCAGTCGCAACGAAGGCACCATCAGCGACATCATACCATTTGTTTTCTGAACCCCTTGACTACTGGGTGTGCAGGCTTGACCTGTGGCCTGAGCTATCCCAATTTGCGATAGAACTTCTGGCCTGCCCCGCTTCAAGTGTCCTGTCAGAGAGGACCTTCAGTGCAGCAGGAGGTATTGTCACTGAGAAGAGAAGTTGCCTAGGTCAAAAAAGTCTAGATTACCTCACCTTTATTAAGATGAATGAGGGATGGATCCCGAAGGGACTGACACTGGGCGATACATTCGATTAAAAAAGGCCTGATGAGATGAGCTGCCTTGGGCTAAAAATGGTCCACACGCTGCTGTATTTTAGCTCTGAATGACGTTTGACTTGCGTGACTTATCCGCCACCAACTAGGGTTCAAGCCGCCATGTTTTAGGGCACTTTCTGCCTTTGAAACAAACATCAATTTTTCTGGCCGCTGCTACAGCAGCGGCTGCAACAATACCAAATTTTTCAGGCATGTGTACATACCTAATTTTTAGGCCCACTGGTGCAGCACTGTGGCTTCAAAAACCAAACCAAAAAAAAATCCTCCAAGATGGCACCAATATACCAGTGGTCTAAGCATCTTCCCACCTTGGCCTAAAAAGGGGAGGTGATTCAACAATTAAAAATCTCTGCCATTTACACGTCCACTGATAGGAGACGCGGAAGGTATTAAACTGATATGAACAATACTAAACTCACCACTCCTATCTGGTGGCACATTACCTTGCCCGCGCAGTGCCCCAAATTTCATGTAAGAGGACCGACCAAGCATCTTCTTCCATCTCCCTGTTACATAAATCAATGAGAATATCCAGGATAGTTTTACAGGGCCAAATCATGTCGCCTGTTGAAAGAGGTGACCTTGCTCAGGTCCCAGGTGTGCGGTTCCTAAAATGGCTGCCATATACACGTCCACTGATAGGAGACGCGGAAGGTATTAAACTGATATGAACAATACTCCACTCCTATCAGTAGGTCCGTCCCATTGTGATTTATGGCCCCCACCCACCGCGCAGGGGTTGGGGAGGACAGTAGCTCCCCCCCAGTGTGTATCATGGGCTTTAAGGACAGGTGTCAATCCATACCTGCCAAGTGACCCTATGTAGGGGTAACAGTCCCTATTCTGCTCTGTGTCAGTGTGTATCATGGTCTCTGTGGACAGGGAACTGTCTCTATTCTGCTCTGTGTCCGTGTGTATCAGGGGTTTTGAGGACAGGTGTCAATCCATATCTGCCAAGTGACCCTATGTAGGGGGAACAGTCCCTATTCTGCTCTGTGTCAGTGTGTATCAGGGGTTTTGAGGACAGGTGTCAATCCATATCTGCCAAGTGACCCTATGTAGGAGGAACAGTCCCTATTCTGCTCTGTGTCAGTGTGTATCAGGGGTTTTGAGGACAGGTGTCAATCCATATCTGCCAAGTGTCCCTATGTAGGGGGAACAGTCCCTATTCTGCTCTGTGTCAGTGTGTATCAGGGGTTTTGAGGACAGGTGTCAATCCATATCTGCCAAGTGACCCAATGTAGGAGGAACAGTCCCTATTCTGCTCTGTGTCAGTGTGTATCAGGGGTTTTGAGGACAGGTGTCAATCCATATCTGCCAAGTGACCCTATGTAGGGGGAACAGTCCCTATTCTGCTCTGTGTCAGTGTGTATCAGGGGTTTTGAGGACAGGTGTCAATCCATATCTGCCAAGTGACCCTATGTAGGGGGAACAGTCTCTATTCTGCTCTGTGTGGCAGTGTGTATCAGGGATCATTAGGATAGGTGTCAATCCATATCTGCCAAGTGACCCTATGTAGGGGGAACAGTCCCTATTCTGCTCTGTGTCAGTGTGTATCAGGGATTTGACTATCTTTATTCAGATTCAAAAATTACAATTCCAGGAAAAATTTAACAAACATTTACAAGAACATGTTATGCACATCATAGAAACAACGTAAACCTCTTTAAAGCCACAAACTTAAGACAAAAAATACGTACACACAATGTGTAAGGGTTTGAAAGAATATTCTGAATCCTTACATGTTTACTTTATCGTTTGTTTGATTTTTGTGAACCATATATAAACTACAAGCAGCGTGAAAACTATAAAAACTCAAGTGGCCATGCTGATCAAATTAAATAGTATGCTTTACACAGCGTATAAGGGTGATGTCACAGCACAACGGGAATGTAACAGGGGAAGAGGTGAAAGTCATCCTCCCCCTCCCACGACCCCGCCATATCTGCCAAGTGACCCTATGTAGGGATAACAGTCTCTATTCTGCTCTGCAGGGCTGCCATCAGAAAGTTTGGGGCCCCTGACACAGCTCAAGGTCTGGGCCCCCTGGCGCCTGCACCCGAGTCCCCCCCCCCCAGTCCGCCCTCAGGGATGCAGTGTCTGCAGGGCCGGTGCAAGGATTTTTGCCGCCCTAGGCAAAAGTAAAGTTTGCCGCCCCCCCATGTGACATCACAGTGCCCCACCCATATGATCTGCCATGTTAACTAACACAGTGCTGCAGTGCCGCCGTGTTTACAATAAAAGGCCTGCAGGGACAGGCTATAGACACCAGAACCACTACATTAAGTTGCAGTGTTCTGGGGACTATAGTGTCCCTTTAATGTGAGGTAAATTAAAGATTAGTGCCACGAATAATATACTAGATTGCCTACTTACAACCAGATGAGGATGATGATGGGCTTCAGCTGCCGTCTGGCTCCACTGGTCTGGTGTAGAACAGGCTCTCTGGAGGCGGTTTGTAACTGTGGTCACAAAAATCAATGTTCTGGGAGAACGGGAAGCAGCTCCATTTTTTGAGGGCCCTTTACACAGCTCAAGGTCTGGGTCCCAGTGTCCACCTTCATGTTCCACGAATGAGTTTGTTCACAGGGGTGTGTGTGGGGGGGGGGGGGTGTGTGGGGATGTCCTGATGTGTGTAAGGAATGCATTGTGTGAATCTGTGTTTGTATGTGTAAGGGCTGCAAGGTGAGTTTGTGTATGTATGGGATGCAGTGTGTGTGTCTGTAAGGGATGCACTGAGTGTGTGGAAGGGGTGCATTGTGTGTTGCTGTGTGTAAGGGATGCATTGCTTGTGTATGTGTGTCTGTGTGTAATGCATTGTGTGTTTTTCTGTGTGCAAGGGGTGCATTGTGTGTGTGTGTGATGGATGTCAAGCTCTCCCCCTACCCCCGTCAATTTCCTTCTTCTCCCCCCCCCTCCAATTTCCTTCTTCTCCCACTCCCTCTCATTGCCTTCTCCCCCCTCCAATTTCCTTCCTTCTCCCCCTTCCAATTTCCTTCCTCTCCCCCTCCAATTTCCTTCCTCTCCCCCCTCCAATTTCCTTCCTCCCTCCCCCCTCAAATTTCCTTCCTCCCTCCCCCCTCAAATTTCCTTCCTCCCTCCCCCCTCAAATTTCCTTCCTCCCTCCCCCCTCAAATTTCCTTCCTCTCCCCTCCCTCAAATTTCCTTCCTCTCCCCCCTCCCTCAAATTTCCTTCCTCTCCCCCTCCCTCAAATTTCCTTCCTCTCCCCATCCCTCAAATTTCCTTCCTCTCCCCCCTCCCTCAAATTTCCTCCTTTCCTCTCCCCCCTCAAATGTCCTCCCTTCCTCTCCCCCCCTCAAATGTCCTCCCTTCCTCTCCCCCTCCCTCAAATTTCCTCCCTTCCTCTCCCCCCCCACTCTCTCAAATTTCCTCCCTCTCCCCCCACTCATTCAAATTCCCCCCCCACCCCCACTCCCTCAAATTTCCTCCCTTCCCTCCCTCTCCCCCCCACTCATTCATATTTCCTCCCTCCCCCCCCCCTCAAATTTCCTCCTTTCCCTCTCCCCCCCCTCATTCAAACCCCCCCCACTCCCTCAAATTTCCTCCCTTCCCTCTCCCCTCCACCCCCACCCCCACTCACTCAAATTTCCTGACACCCGGCGGGCGCGCGAGGGAGCACTCTCCTCTGAGTGCTTCCTCTTCAGCTCCCTCGCGCGCCGCGTACTGATGCCGGAGCCGGAAGATGACGTCATCTTCCGGCTCCGGCATCAGTACGGTGCGCGAGGGAGCTGAAGAGGAAGCACTCAGAGGAGAGTGCTCCCTCGCGCGCCCGCCGGGTGTCAGCAGGGCCGGCCTCTGGGGGGCCCTGAGGTGACCGGCTGCTGGGCCCCCCAGGAGAAGAGGCTGGCCCAGTGGGAACATACCGGGTCGCAGGGCCCCCTGCGACCCGGTATGTTCCCACTGATTGTGGGGCCCGGACGACCTGAGCAGTCCGGGCCCCCCAGGACCGCCGGGCCCATGACAACCGTTGCGGTTGTCATGCCCTGATGGCGGCCCTGCTGCTCTGTGTCAGTGTGTATCATGGTCTCTGAGGACGGGGAACAGTCTCTATTCTGCTCTGTGTCAGTGTGTATCAGGGGCTTTGAGGACAGGTGTCAATGTTAGGTGATTTCTGCCCTTTATGGATTAAAAGCAGACTCTGCATCAACTGTGCAATTTTCCATGGGATTTTTGCCATGGATCCCCCTCCGGCATGCCACAGTCCAGGTGTTAGTCCCCTTGAAACAACTTTTCCATCACTTTTGTGGCCAGAAAGAGTCCCTGTTGGTTTTAAAATTCGCCTGCCCATTGAAGTCAATGGCGGTTCGCGCGGTTCGCGAACATTTGCGGAAGTTCGCGTTCGCCGTTCGCGAACCGAAAATTTCGGGTTTGCGACAACACTACTCTTAATAGTTGATAACAACTATAACAACTGATAACAACTGACTGTTATTTACATCAATTATTTAGGTAAATGAGAAAAATATAATTTGCCTAATAATTTGGAACAGGGTGTAGAAACAAATATACGTTTACATTGGCTCTCAGGTCCAGGACACTCCCATACAAAATAGGTCAATCCCTCCCCTATGCCTGGGAGATATTTGAGTCAAGCACTATACTAAACTCAATTATCTCCAAACACAAAAAACACACATATTTACAAAGCCCCCCAAAATACCTTAAAACACACAAAACCCCCACAAAAGTTACATCTCCTGATAGCTCTGATCCGGGTGACCAACATATCCAAAAATCACCAGTTCAGGGGCTCAGGAATTTCCTGGAAGTCTTAATTTTGACCGCCCCACCACAGGCTCCCATGCCCAAAACAGTTCCAGAGCATCAGGGCTTGCGGTCAGTCTAGTTTGGTAGTTTGGAAAACAAGCATACTTCCGAACATAGTCAATGTTCTTATCCTGGAGCTTGTTCCCCTCATCCAGATGAACAATTTCACCAAACAGTGCCCTTCTAAATTGTATAGAACTGAACACAGGGGATGATGAAAGTCCAGCAGTGTTCGGGAGTTTCTGTGTCCAATTTTAGTTGCATGAGATTCATGCCAAAACAGCGCTACCTGCGTTCATGCGAACAAGATGGCCACCACCTCGTGGTTGTCCATAGGAATTGCGGCCACCCAGCAAAACAATTAGAACACTGTGGTGAGAACCATTCCAAGGTGTTAATAGGTGTTAACAAGCTCCCGGGTGGTCCCTGGTTCGTGCGGTTGTTCGGTAGTCAAACAGGACAATGTTAGAATAGGAGGGGAATGCAATCTACCAAACAGCATAGCAAAAAGGCACAATCAAGGACTTTTATGAGCCTTTTTGCATGGCCCATAGACCTGAGGTAGGAGGCTGTCAATCAGGCCCCTCCAAGAACACGTGACGAGGATCAGTTCGTCACACCTCCCCATAGGAAAACATTATTCAGTGCTTTCCTATGGGGAAAATCTGTAGCTGGAGATCCTCATGCAGAGCGTGAAGACGTCTAGCATCAGATAACCGACCAAAAATCTGTTTTGATTCTGGAAGCTCCCCCAGTGGCTCTCTGGTAATGTCAATGAGCTGAAGTGGTCGGGGTGCCTACAGTATCCCTTTAAAGTGAATTTCAAATGTAAGGTCATAATAGCCAAACTGGACAAAGTCAGCTATGCTTTCAGTTTAGCTACTCTGGCCTTAAATGTGCCATTAACATTAGTAAATAACCCTGTCAAAGTTTTTGTATCTTCTCCTCTAATGCGATGTGTGCCCTGGCTGTGCCTTGATCGAACCAGATTGTGATGTTCATTGCTAAATATTTGATATATGATTTGTTGACCCAGGACATACTTGAAAACGAGAGAAATCTCAATGTATCTTTCCTGGTAAAATATTTTATAAATAAATAAATAATATATATTTAAAAAAAGAAAAGAATATCACACAAAAATGGTTCAAGCTAATTCTACATGCATTTCACTGTTTTATTCAACAGTATAATTCCCAGAGAATTGATAGATCTCTTTTAAAAAGTGTTACTCAATGTACCCAGATTTATCATTATAGAACATTTCAAGGAATTCTTACTTTAGATCCAGACATGTTGCGTTTCTGTCAAATCTTAATACAGAACTTCAGTACCATCAGCACAGTCTCTGCTTTCTAATACTGTGAAGGGTATTAATTTGTGTAGGCAGTAATCATGTCTCAGAAACCTTTATTGTAAAACTCTATGCATAAGCAGAAT
Organism: Pelobates fuscus; assembly: GCF_036172605.1. Classification (NCBI taxonomy): domain Eukaryota; kingdom Metazoa; phylum Chordata; class Amphibia; order Anura; family Pelobatidae; genus Pelobates; species Pelobates fuscus. The sequence goes on from NC_086319.1 coordinate 346,264,873, forward strand.
GGCAGATTATTTTTAAACCACAAATGCTAATGAAAACTGTCAGTCATGAAAATTATGTCACTTAAAATCTGTGCCATAATGGAACTTCTGTTTATTGGAAGCAGCATGTTTAGCGTATTAGGGCTTCTATCTATCTAAGTAGGGAATTTAGCCTTCAGGTTCTAAAATAGATCTATATTCACTTAAAGGACCAATATAGTGCCAGGAAAACAAACTCGTTTTCCTGGCACTATAGGGTCTTTAGGTCCCCCCCACCCTCAGGGTCCCACTCTCACCTGGCTGAAGGGGGAGGAAGGGGTTAAACACTTACCTTTCTCCAGCGCCGGGCTCCCTCGGCGCTGGGGAACTCTCCTCCCTCTTCTGACGTCAGCGCCGAATGCGCATGCACGGCAAGAGCCGCGCACGCATCAAATCAGTCCATTGGAAAGCATTTCTCAATGCTTTCCTATGGACGTCAGTGTCTTCTCACTGTGAAAATCTCAGTGAGAATTGCGGAAGCGCCTCTAGCGGCTGTCAATGAGATTGACCCTAATGTAAACATGTTTACAGCAGGCAGGGTTAACCCTAGATGGACCTGGCACCCAGACCACTTCATTGAGCTGAAATGGTCTGGGTGCCTATGGTGGTCCTTTTAAAGGTGAGTTACGATGAGCTGATTTAGATAATGTTAACTGAAATACCTGTGCTGGAAAAATATGTTCAACCTTGACAATTCAAACGTTAAAAATCAGTTGTCAACTCTCCAAAGCTCACTGGTTAGTAAAAAAAAAAAAATTATTCTTCTAAACAGGAGGGTGTTAGTGATTAATTAGTGATTTACATTTCATTGTAAATTATTATGGTTTATTAGAAGAAATCTATTTTCTGTTCCTGCACAAAGTGAACAGTGTACACATTTATAAGCACTTTTAATTATGTATTTAATTAGTAAGTATGTGTCTAAAGCTGCCGTTTTAATGAATTTTAGTTAAGAGGTTTGTTTGTGTTTGTCAGTGTGTGTTCTGTTGGAGGCCTGCTTCATCTGTAGTTTGTTTGCTTATATTAATAGAATGTGGGGTATATAAATGTGGAAATGGGAATGACTAATGGAAGACATCAACAAGGTTTGATGTGCAACAGCAGCATTTAATGGGGTATGTAAGTGCGGAGATCAGAAATGGCTAATGAAAAATATCAGCAAGATTTGATGTGCAACATCAGCATTCTATGCATTAAAAACAATGGCAGCTATTTTGTATTTTTATTTATTTAACATTTTCAGTTCTGCATATAATTATATATAGGCACATTATAGCATGCATACCACATTATTATTTCAGTCATGTATCTTGTTATCTGTTTAGTACTTTGTCTTGCAAGGTAAGGTACAGAGGTAGGTTTTCCTTTAGCTTGGATATTATACTCTGATTCCCCAGTGAAAGGATGTCCATTAAGCTAGTGCTATCAAACTCTAAACCTCAAAGTCTTTACCTTTCATTGTATTTAATAACTTTCAGTCTTACTTTTACTTTATATATAGTCTTACTTTTATATAGTTTATTTAATATTCCATTTCCGCATCATGAAAAATATTTCCTATCGGTCCGAAAGACAAAATGAGGGCCCTGGAGGTTAGTTAGCACATTTTAGGGGCAACATAGTGTGTAGAAAGCCATTTTATTTTTGGTATTAGGGATATGTCGATGGTCTTAAACAGAAAAGGCTGTGGTAAGTTAGAGAATGATTTATAGGACAAGGAAAATTATAAGTAGACAGCTGTAAAATTGAATAAAATGAGAACACAGCAGCGATATATCAAGCAAATAGTGAGATGCGGTATTGCCAAGCAATTAGAGCATTGATCAGCCTATGCCCGTTGTGGGTAGGTCACAGTCCAGGCCTGGCATCATAGGTGTAGGCAAACTGGTTTCCCTCCTCCTCCCTTTACTGCTGTCGGCACAAACAATGACTGTGGTGCTGTCATCAAAGCTTGAAAGGTCTAGGGAGCCCCCAGCGTGTGGACCGGGATCATCCAGAGATTCACTGGAAGCTCTCCAGAATCACGTCCCTCTTCCATGATAGACAGACCCCGCCCCTGTTGAAAGCCATTTATATATTAACTTTATAGAAAAAAACATGTATTTTATGTACAGACTCGAATGCAACAAAATGGTTTGTCTTGTCTATTTTATTTGCTATGTGTTTCGTCCATATACCATTTTGGAGTTAGGAAATTCAGATGAGTTGCCGATCACTGAAAGTTCTGATGAATCGCAAATCTAGGAGTTACATAAAAGACCACAGAACACTAATTATAGTTGCTCAACTCCCAAAAGAATAAGGTTGATAAATGTAAGATGTGTGTTCGAGACTCACAAGGTCAAATGTTACTTCAAGCCATTCCAGGTTGTTACAGCAGGACAACGCCCTGCTCTAGATTTATTGAACAAAATATAGCGTTTTTTAGGAAATGTCTCTTGAGAACTGCAGCTTTTTTTCCAATTTCACCATAAAGACTAGCTTGTCCATCAGTGACGTCATCAAAAGAAGTTGGTAGCAAATACGTTTAGAGCCTTTAACTACGGCACCTGAAAAGGATGGGTGCTTTTTACCATGTGTAATTGGGAAGGGTCTTCCATATGCAAAAATAAAGAATTCTCAGGTAAAAATAAAAGGGTTTCAGGTTTCAAATTTGAACCTCTGAATAGATTAGTAAAATGTTGAATTCCTAAGGTATGACCTTGATAATTATATATTGTATCTAATAAAATATATATCTTAATGTTAATGCTGACCATTTTGCCAACTGAAAGTGAAACCATAAATGCAGAGCATCACACTACCAAAAATTGTCTAGTCCTTTCCAGATTATTTGGAGAAATGTACTAAAATTGATGCAACATTAATATAAAACCTAATAGGATTGGAATCTTCTGTGTCAACCCCAGTGAACTCCACTATTGAATATGGAACAGGATAATGAGCAAAATGTGAAACGAAGTGAAAAAACTATGCAGTACATCGTGGGTCCCCCAAATGTCTAGAAATAAATTTCAAAGGAAATCAAACACTAATAATAAATATACTTCTAGATATATTCTAGTGAGTTTTATTGTTGTGGATCTTATCTCATAATCTCATGAACTAAAAACTTTGATTTCCAAGAATTATTCACAAAGATAATTTAAGGAAATCTCCTGCAATTTTGAACAACTATAAAATAGCATCATAAATGGAAAAAAAATGCAGTGAATATAACATAATAAGTGCATTTTAATATCCTTTATCTTATGATAATTAAAAACGTGTTCAAATTCTACGTTATTTAGCAGAAAGTGAGCTAGGATTTATAGTCCTTTCCTCTCGCCCCACCACTTGCACCGCTCGACCATGTCCCACCTCACCTCATCAGGTCGTTCTCCCCCTGTCTTGTGCCTTCCTTAAAGGACAACTATAGGGCCTCTAGGTCTCCACCACCCTTAGGGTCCCCCTCCCGCCGGGCTCTAGGTTGAGGAAGAGGGGACTCTCCGCCACCGTGGGGACTCTCCGCCTCCTTTCCCCGTCATCGGGTGAATGCGCATGCGCGGCATGAGCCGCGCGCGCATTCAGCCAGTCCACAGGAAAGCATTCTCAATGCTTTCCTATGGACGCTGGCGTCTTCTTACTGTGAAAATCACAGTGAGAAGCGCGGAAGCGCCTCTAGCAGCTGTCAATGAGACAGCCACTAGAGGCTGGATTAACCCATAGGAAAACATAGCAGTTTCTCTAAAACTTCTATGTTTACAGCAGAAAGGGTTAATCCTAGATGGACCTGGCACCCAGACCACTTCATTAAGCTGAAGTGGTCTGGGTGCCTATAGTGGTCCTTTAACACACATCTTCAACTGCTCTCTCTCTTCTGGCATTGCCACTGCTGGCTTTAAACATGCCACTGTAGTACCTATCCTGAAAAAAACATCTCTTGACCCGTCCTTCCCCTCTAACTATCGTCCCATATCCCTGCTTCGTTTTCCTCAAAGCTTCTGGAAAGACTTGTCTTTACCCGTATGTCTCACTTCCACAATTCCAACTCTCTCCCTGGCCCTCTTCAATCTGGCTTCCGCACTCTCCACTCTAATGAGACTGCTCTTATCAAAGTTACCAATGACCTATTCGCAGCTAAATCCAAAGGCCACTACTCCATACTAATTCTTACGCAAGATGCTACCAAGGAACTTGGCCATGCTCTAGTAATTTCCTGCATGGATTATTGTAACCCTCTCATAATTGCTCTTCCCAAAAGCCGTATTGCCCCGCTACAGTATGTAAAGAATGCTCTAGCCAGACTGATTTTCCTCTCTAGTCAGTCCTCTCACACCTCAACCCTCTGTCAGTCCTTACATTGGCTTCCTGTATCCTATAGGAATCAATACAAAGTGCAATTCAAAGAAGGACATTATGGCACTAGAAAAAAGTGCAGAGGCGGGCTACAAAATTAATAAAAGGAATGGAACATATCAGCTATGAAGAAAGGTTAACAAATTTAAACCTATTTAGTTTAGAAAAATGTCACTTGAGAGGGGATGTGATAACATTATACAAATATATTTGGGGCCAATACAAATAATTGTGTGGAAATCTATTCACAAACCAAACTTTACATAGGACACAAGGTCATGCGTTTAGACTGGAAGAAAGAAGATTTCATCTAAGGCAAAGGAAATATTTTTTTTCTGTAAGATCAAAAAGGATGTGGAATTCTCAGCCTGAAGAAGTGGTTTTATCAGAGTTCATACAGATGTTCAAACAGCTACTAGATGCATACTTGCAAAAAACAAAATATTCAATGATATAATCTTTCAATGTAGGGTAATAACGGCTTGATCCAAGGATAAATCTGACTGCCATTCTGGGGTCAAGAAGGATTTTTTTTCCTAGTTTGTTGCAAAATTGGAAGTGCTTCAAACTGTTTTTTTTTTCCTTCTTTTGGATCAACAGCAAACAACAAATGTGAGGAAGGCTGAACTTGATGGACACAAGTCTATTTTCAGCTATGTAACTCTGTAACTATGTTATCCATACCTATAAAGCACTGAACAATTATTGCCCCTTTTATATCTCTTCACAGATCCATAGGTATGCCCCTTCTCGGTCTCTCTGCTCTGCCCATGACCTTCTACGGTCCGCTGCTCGCACCCATATGGCCAACTCTCGCTTGCAGGACTTCTCGTGGGCGGCTCTTTTCCTAATGAATAGCCTGCCTACCACCATCAGACTCTCACCTAGTCTTTAATTGTTTAAGAAGTTCCTAAAACCCATCTCTTTAAGACAGCGTATGGCCTCCCAGAGTAACCTCTACCTCACATACCTGTCTCTTGCTCTCTCCTAAAGGGCAGCACTCTACTCTCTCCTCCAGCTCTGCTTCACTCCCACATTATTTGATTGTTATGTCCTGTCCTAATGTGTTTTATACCCCACCTCCTATAGACTGCAAGCTTGTTTGAGCAGGGTCCTCTTCAACCTATTGTTCCTGTAGGTTTCTTTTAATTGTCCTATTTATAGTTAAATCCCCCACCCCTCATAATATTGTAAAGCGCTACGGAATCTGTTGGCGCTGTATAGGTGGCAATAATAATAATAATAATAATAAGTTGGTGTGTTTCCAAAAATAAAACCGAATGCTGAAACTTCTAAGTGCAATAATATTCCTATAAAGAATGCAAACAAGGGCTCTCAGTGGGAGACCTGCTCGCAACACAATGCAGAACAACATGCTAATTTGCAGTGGGATTTTCTTTTCTCTGAACATCAAATGTTACTTCAGGTGCAAAGTAATGTGCTGGTTATGAAAGCTTTTCCCCCATTTGAAGAACATGTTGATTTTCTTAGTGTACATTTAATAGTACGAGTTATACTCTTGCTAAGGTGCCCTGACGGAAAAGTACATATTTTAACATGTGAATATCTAGCCTCGATGGCAGAAATGTTTAACCTTGCAGTCCTAGGTGCTTGTGAATTATGTTCACGGTGTTGTGTAGCAAGTCTAAAAAGCATCACGGAAAAATGTTCACATGTATCTGGGATGCCAAGTTTAGGAATCTTTGCTCTGGCAACCAGTTTCCAAACATGGCTAGTCTAAAAGTCCTATAATTCTCTGTTAGTCATGGACTGCAAGCTATATCTGCTGGTAACTGGCAGCAAAAAAATTTGTACTAGCCACAGGCTGGAAGCGTACTCTACAAACCACAGACCGGAAGAGATTGGATAGCAACGAAAATGTCCATCAGCTTCCTGCTAAGGGAAACATTTTCTAAAATGAACAGCTACTAAATGAGCATTGTCAGGTACTTCAGATCATTGTCGCTCATTGTCCAGTCTGTTTAAGGATACAGAACCGTTAAGACTAAAATAAATATTTGTTCTGGAAGACAGATGATCCTATCAATGTACCTGAATGCTCACACACGTTTCATTAAGGGGAATTCAGTCAGTGTGAAACAATAATGAACATTTTTAAAATTTCTAATTGGTTTTTAAAGGAAAGGTCTAAGCAAAACTACAACCTCGATTTTGTCATTTTCTTCAGTGTTTTTTGCAAATTGGGTATTTTTTCTATTTTAAATAGTTGTTATGAGGTTTTTAATTTTTTATAAGGCTTACTTTGCGGCTGAAGAAAGAAAATTGAGAAAATTAGATCAAGTTAACTCTTTAAGGACGGAGTCAATTGTCCAAGTTCTGAACCAAAAGAAAACCTAAAATTTGATCTATATGTCTGTTCAACCATAATTCACCTCTTTAATATTAAGTGCACGCACACTTATCATTTTGTTTCCGAGACAGAGGGCTTTCATATCACATCAATTTCTTGTGAGAAATAAAGAAATTGTGTTATTTTCCAAGTTCTGTATTGCATTTTAACTGGGAATTTCATAGTTATGTTAATTTTTACTGCAATAAAATACACATATTAGTATGCCGTAAAGTTTCACGAGTACAATGACCCCCTATCCCCATTTGCAGGTTTTGAAGTCTTTTGGAAAGGCACACAGTTAAATATAGGGCTTGCAAATTAAATTCTCTGGTATTTCTGTTAGGCTGTTGTGAATTATGGTAGTATAAATGTATAAACCCCTACGCTCTGCTGAAGACCTGCATCGATCCTCTGTTCGTACTCCCACCTCTGATGCTCGCCTTCAAGACTTATCTAGCGCTGCACCGGTCCTGTGGAACTCCCTTCCCTTTTCCGTTAGACGCTCACCCAGTCTCCACTCCTTTAAAAAATCATTAAAAACTCACTTTTTCACAAAAGCAATTAAACTGTTAATGGCTCAAAAAAAAAAAACTCACTAAATATTTAATGAATACTATTCTACCAATCTACTTCCCTTACCTTTTGTTTTGCTTTACCCCACTCCCTCTAGCATGTAAGCTCATTGAGCAAGGCCCTCAACCCATCTGTTTCTCTGTGTCAAACTTGTCTAGTTACAATAACATGTTTGTTAGTCCATCCCACTGTAAAGCGCTATGTAATTTGTTGGCACTATGTAAATATAATAATAATGATATAACTTTTCAGCACATTATTATAAAATAATATTTAGCAATCTGTAGCGATAAAACAACGCTATTTAATGAAAGACCTAACCTTAAAGATAAGAACAGGTACATTCATGGATGGACTGGATGGTATAATTTCTTTTTCCAGTGCTGTTTTTTATTCCCAGTCTGGTCCTGGCCCACCATAATACCTTGGGGAATGATGGAGCTGCTTGTGAGCTGCTAATAAAGTATAGCTGATAACTGTGTTTTCTCTCCTAGATAAATATCAACAGTGATGGAGTGTGCGTTTGTTGCGATATGCAGCATCAAACATCTGGATGCAGTAATCCTGGAGAAACTCTGAAATTGAATCCTCTGCAAGAATGCAGTGCTGTGAGACTAACCCTCAAGGTAAGTCAGAAGGTACACTTGGCATAGAATATGAAAACCCAGCACTGGCAATGTAGCAGATAACACCCACATGCTTACCTTACTTTAACCTGTCCCTTTTCTCTTACATACTACTAATCTGTTCTTCTTTTCTAATCTATTTCCATGTAAAATACATGAGATACAGTAGGAACTAGTTTGCCATATGTATTTTTAAACTGCCTGACAAACGCTGTCAAAAAAGCACAACTGCATTGTCTTGTTCATCGCAAGACAATATTCATGGAGACTCTCGTGGGATCCTCCATAGAACTCAGTGTTGCACTTTTGCGCATGTACAGGATTACAATACTGATGTGGGTTCTTGGCAGCTGAAGTGCCAGGAGCTGAAGAGGATTGGCAGGAAGACCATGTTGTTGGCCATGGGGCACAGGCTCAGATAAGTAAAACACACCTTCCCCTGCACCCCGCGGCCATTGGACACTAACCAATCTAGTCACCTTCAGGGTTGTTGCAAATTATACAAAGACACCAGAAGATGACAGAGCCTTAAAGGGTACTCTAATCATTTAAACAACTATGTTGCAGGTAGAAACTCACAATATAATTATGTTTATGTTACCAAAGCCTTGACAACAGTGAAATTAGTTGGGTCTTAAATGTTAAGGTAGGATTGGAATACCATAAAAACAACAGAACAAGTTCAAAAAACAGAAGTGGCTCTTTGTCTAAAAAATAAGAAAACATTGTATTGGTATTGTTTAAAGTGCTTGTTATATATATTCCAACCCCTTCACATTTTTGTACATTTAATTAACACTTTAAAATTAGTTTATACCCCAGTTTGTACCAACAGCATAAAAAGGTTTGAGAATTGTTGACAGATTTGAGTTTTTTCCAACCCAAATTACTATGCAACTAAAAAACAATTTAACTGCCAGTATTATGTATACACAAGTTGCACAACTGCAAATAATTTTTTTTTATTGCAAGCAAATGTGATTTGCAAAGCATACTCATACTAGATTTAGGCAGTAAGGCAGCTGGAAAAGATATCCAGCAACTGCCCATAGAGAGAAGATTGTATGTCCAAGTTTGTGGTTAGATATGCTAGGAGTAACTGGAGGACATTTTTACACAAAGAGCTGCTTGGAAATCCAACTCACAGAGCTGTTTGGGTAAGTGGAATCGCTAGCGACACATTGAACACGGACTATCTCTCTTCAACCAATGTGCTTCTGGATATCCTATTCACAATGGGGACGGGGCTTGCTTTAGAAAGAAAAAAATCTAGATATGACATTTTCCAATGGTTCCTTGCTCGAGGTTGATGAACAGCACAACGTTTGTTCACAATGTTTTCATATTTACATTTGTTCTTTAGGAATATATGTAGTTCCAACATATTTAGCAGGACTTGATAATTTTAAAAAGTTGATATGAAAGCAAACTTTTGCAAATGGTAACAGGAACAAGAGGTTATTGAAGATCCTGCTCGATCGAGTCCATAGATCGCTTGTTTATTTTTCATTTTATTTTTCGTTATTTTTTTATTTTTTAATGGGGGGCACAAACTTTATTTGCAAGCCCAGCTATTTACCCAAGATTGCTCTCAATCTTTACCCAAGATCTCATACCTATTCGATGCACATCAGGTGGAAGATTTAAAAAAAAAAAAAAAAGATAAGGTGTCCCTGGGACCCCACGTTTACCTGAGATTACCAGTCCTCTTAATCAACTGTATACAGTGGGGTCAAGGAAATTGCAATGGAAGGGCTCTGGATTAACAAAAGTGCTCTGAACAGGGGAGAAAAAAAAAAAAAGTTTAAATTGGGTAGAGGGATCTGAAGTGGGGAGAGACAAGATCTGAAATCACAAGTATGATCTGAAATGGATATTGTGATTTCAGTCCTGAAGTGAGAAGGTGGACAATGGCATTTAATTAGTAGCTGGGCGGGGGTATTTTTGTGATCGGTAAGCAGACAGAACAGTAACAGAGAACCTTGTTGTTATGATATAATTACTTTTAATTCCAAACATGTTAATCATGTGCCATAGTATGCTGCTATTCCAAAATAGAAAAAAAAAAGATATTTACATATCGCTAAGGAACACTCTGAGCGCATTTATGCATATCATGACCTCTGATCCAGTACCAGCACTTTACCTCAATACAAAAAGAAAGCAGCCCGATCTTCCTTTTCCTACAGAGCACCGCAATAATGGAACGACCTCCCGCACACTTTCAAATCTTTCCCAATCCTAAAGTTCTTTAAGAGATCCCTCTCTACATACCTCAAAACAGAATGCATGTGTCATGGTTGATTATATATTCCCTACCTGTTCTATGTTAAACTTGTATATATTGTGTATTAATATTGTTTTTGTATTTTATTGTGCCCTATTGTGTCAATGCAATGTTTTGTGGACCCAGGACATACTTGAAAACGAGAGAAATCTCAATGTATCCTTCCTGGTAAAATATTTTATAAATATCTAAATTTACTTTCTCGGTAAAGTAAGAAGTATAAGAATAGTAAAGAAAAAAAAAGAGACAATTTCGCAAGGATTTATAGTTCCATGCAAACTGATTTATCTAAACCTACTCTGCACCAGATAAGGCTTCGGTACAAAGAGAAAAGAAAGTCCTTTATAATTCATATTCACATAATATATGCCGAGTTGCCGTTGATTCATACTAGACTAGCTATAAAATCAGGCACATTTTCTGATGTATTTTTTTTTCTTCAGTTATACAAGAAATATGTTTTGTAGCGGAATTCAAAGTGAATTCAACTGCTTTAATGCAAAATAGAAAAACTCAGCACCATTTTTCCTCCTGTGTTCTTGGATCACATTATCTGCACCTGTATACAATGCAAATGTAATAAAACACGTAGCACACAGGGTTAGTAAAAAGATGCAGTAATGTAGCAAAATACAACAAAATAAAAAAGATAAAATAAAAGCTTATAGTAATATGACACTAATGGAGGGCATGTAAACACACACAATCGTACAAAAGCATCTCAAATATGCATTTTGCGATCTAGAGTACTGTTAAGGGGTAATTTTTTTATGGAATTTTATAGCAGTTTGTTTTAATATAATAACATGGAAATTGGTTTGTTGATGAACTGTGCTTTAGCTTTTAAATTATATTTGTTTAAAAACCGAAGAAAATGTTTTTAACAATATCAATTATTTTCTCGCTTCATGTTTACCAACCCTGTTGGCTAAAGCAGTAGACTCCTGTGTATCGAGAACGTAAACATTATATTTCCATGAAGTATTCTGACTTATCTTCTGAGCGACATGCAAGGCATCACACATTGTGATACCTGAGAACTGTCAAATACTAGAGCTATAGGGAAGGATAGGCACATTCTCAGAACATGCAGTATGACGCTACTTCCTCATAATCTGGTGTTATAATAGGTGACATCCCAATTTTATAACATGACAGGAGGCTTCCTATTTTGCATTAACTCTCTTTACTAAACTCCACAGCAGTAAAGAAAAAACGTAAAGTAACAAGTAAATCACTGAGCAGCACAGTATATAAGGGTCATACAGTCTGCATAACTTCCTCTTTCTTTACTGCTCCATCGCAGACAGGTCAGAATATTTGCTCCTCTGGAGCTCTTATATTTATATTTATATTTATTATCATTTTCGTACCTATTTATCTGTTTATTTATATGTATTCTATTTACATAGCCTAATTGCTGTTTACTTTAGCCTTTGTACTTATTTAGTGGGCTGTGGGACTAGGGGCTCTCTGTGGCCTTTCGGCCCTCTTCTCTGCCCCCTTTACACCTCCTGGGACCTTTCCCTGGCTTTACCCCGGTCCCCCAGGCCTCCCCACCGCCCCCCCCTACCTGGAGTGCCCTCCTGGGCTCCCTCCTTGCGGCCGGTTCCGTTCGCGACCGGTTCCGCGCCGGCCCGCTTCCACTCGCGGCCGGACTAATAAATTTAGTCCCCGGCTTTGCGGCCTACCTCGCGGCCGCCATCTTGGATCGCGAATCTCGCGAGAATTTCGCGGCCATCTTAACCTTGCCTTGTACACCTCATTAGGGACTCAGTGTGCCTGTATTCACCTGCTATTGCAGCCTGCACTGCGGTTTTTCACACCCTTTGTGTCTGTACAAAAGGATTACCTGCTCAATCACCTCTATATGCTGTTGTTTTGCTGTCTCATCATCTTCTATCAAGATATACTGTGGCTGGGTCAGTCAGGTCAGTGCTGCTGCCTGTTTATTATTACTGTGACCTGCACTTAAGGGTTCTACCCTGTGCAACCGGGGTGAGCCCCCATTATATTACGCTGCTTACTGGGAGACTAGCTGTCGCAGTTCTCTCTAACTGGGTGAGCCCCAGTTTATAAGGTCACTATCATACCCTGCTGGGGTTATTCTGGGCTTGTTCCCACCATTATACAAACCTGACCCTAAGCCTATCGTCAAGACCTGGGTGCCCGTTTTTTACTGTGCCTTCAGTGACGTACTTGCCTACCCTTGCCATGGAAGATTCCCAGAACCTCCCTGTGGACTTTCAGGCCATGATTAACGCAGCTGTCGCTGCCTCTGTGGAGAAGGCACTCTCTAAGACCCGAGCCGCGGCTCCTGACGTGCCAAAACGCAGACGTTCCCGCCACGAATCGGAATCTGAGTTATCCGACCACCAGTCAAGGGACGATCCCCGCCCTAAAAAGCGCCATGACAAAGGCGAAGGTTTCACGCCAAAATTGACTAAGGGTAAGGCACCTGCCAAACGCAAGCCCTCTAAATTACACACCCCGGCCCCGCGTCTGGAATACTCTTCGGACGAAGAGCAGGACCCTGCCCAGTCCATGGCAGTCCTGGATGAATGGCAGGCTGATGCTTCCGACTCGGACTACGACGCTTGGGGCTCGGATGAGAAGTCTGTCTCCGCTTTCATGCGAGAGACCCTCCTGGGTGCTGCCCAGTCTGGAGGTACCGAGGATACTGCGGACGCAGAACCTCGCGACTCAGACACTATTTTGGACCCCTCGGGTCAAGCGATGTTCGACCCCCGTAACATACGGCACCCCAGATCGGGTGATTGGTCGCCTCCAGAACACCTTGCCAGGTTTATGCACCTGTGGCTTCGCAAACCTCTTGAGAAGGAGGTCCGCAGCCGACTCAGGTCTGAATGCCCACGCCCTTCCCTGCCGGATAAAGTCGCTCAGACCCCGGAATTCGATAAGGTCATGTCGACCTTCATGATGCGTAGTGGTAGAGACCCCCGCCGTGGGGTGGAGAAAGGCCTATGGGGTGCTCAAGACAACCTGCTGGATTCTGTAGGCCCCCTGGCACGCATTATGTATCTGGCGGATGACGCCTACGCAAAAGCCGACTCCTTCTCCTCCGAGGACATCAGGGAATGGGCACATGATGTTCGTGAATGGGCACAACGGTGTTTTTGTTTCATCGGAAACACCAATGTTACGCTCTCTTCGGAGAGGCGAAAAGCAGCGTTGTACCGTATTAACGGCAAACTGGCAGACCTTGGCACTAAGGAGATTGGGCCCCAGGCACAAGGAAAACTTTTCGGTGAACCGTTCCTCAAGGAACTCAATAAACACGTGAACGTGTTCACCTCCCTCAATAAGGCGCAGTCATCCATGCGCAAAGTTTTCCGAAGCAACCCCACCAGAGGGGTTTTTGGAGGGGCTGGCCGGCAACGGGGCCGTGCCGCCAGCCGGTTTTGGCCTTCAGGCCCCCGCACCCAGCCAACACCATTTTACCCGACAAGGGACTACCGACAACAACCCTTCTCGAGAGGCTCAGATAGAGGTCGCGGACCCCGCGGACGTGGACGTTCCCGCTTTGCCGCAGGTAAGAACCCATATTCCTCCACTGTTACCTTGTACCCGCACTGCGGGCCGTATTTCCCTTTCTTTCCAGAATTGGGCCGCCCTTTGCTCAGACACATGGATTCTACAGACTGTACAGGGTTATGTCATAGACCTAGCGGGGACTCCCTTTCAGGTTCAGCCCCCTCGCCCCATCCACATGTCAGCCTCCGACCACAACCTGGTCAACGCGGAGCTACGCGAGCTCCGAGACAAAGGTGCTATCCAACCGGCCCACGACAGGGGCGGCTTCTTCAGCAACATCTTCCTGGTTCGGAAGAAGTCAGGAGAATACCGCCCCGTCATCAATCTACGCGCCCTCAACGCATATGTGGTCTACCGCCACTTCAAGATGGAAGGCATCCACCTCCTACGAGACCTCCTTCGAAGTCACGACTGGTTCACCAGGCTCGATCTAAAAGACGCCTACCTGTCAGTCCCGGTACACCCGGACTGTCGAGCACTCCTACGTTTCCTCTGGCACGGACGTCCTTGGCAGTTCACTTGCCTCCCTTTCGGACTCAGCTCAGCCCCATGGTGCTTCACCAAACTCCTGAAGCCAGTGGTGGCCCACCTAAGATCCAGGGGCGTGAGGTGCATCATCTACTTAGACGACCTTCTCCTCTTTTGCTCCGACGAACACAGGCTCCGCCAACACACTCGCCTGTCAGTGTCCCTCCTGGAATCGTTGGGTTTCGTGGTAAACCAACAGAAGTCGGAGCTGACCCCTGCCTAAACTATACAATTCCTCGGCTTCGAGATCGACTCGACGACTTGCACTCTGAGACTACCAGCCTCAAAGATTGCAGCCATTCGCAAGGAGATTCGCAGGGTTCTCCGACTCGACTCCATTCCACTACGCAACCTGGCCAGGATTGTGGGTCTCCTATCCGCCTCCATCCAGGCCATATTTCCGGGTCCCCTCCACTACAGGGCCATGCAACGTCTCAAGACCAAGTACCTACGCCACAGGCCTACTTACGACCAACCCGTCCCGGTGACGACGGAAGTTCACGAGGAACTCTCATGGTGGCTGGACAGCATGCAGGCCTGGAACGGCAGGGCCATATTCGGAGACACCCCAGACTTCGTATTGGAATCAGACGCCAGTCTGTGGGGTTGGGGTGCCACCAACGGAACCGTCTCCACGGGAGGAACATGGACAGCGCACGAGCTCTCCATGCACATCAACTGCCTCGAGCTCTTGGCAGGCTCATTCGCGATCCGCAGCTTAGCCCGGGAAAGCACCAACTGCTGCATCCTCCTACGCATGGACAACGTGTCCGCAGTCCAGTACATCAACCGCCTGGGAGGCGCTCGCTCTCGCCTGCTGTCGGATATCACGAGGGACATCTTCGACTACTGCCTTCCTCGCAACATCACTCTACAAGCGGAATACTTACCGGGAGAGATCAATCTCACTGCCGACTGGTTCTCTCGCCACTGGAGAGACGTCAGCGACTGGAAGCTAAACACGAGAATTTTCAGGGCCCTGGCAGCCCGGAGGGGTCCATTTCACCTGGATCTGTTCGCTTCTCGCAACAATCACCAGACTCCGGAATTCTTCAGCTGGCTCCCGGACCCGGAGAGCAAGGCGACGGACGCCTTTCTCCAACAATGGCCGACGACAGGAGCCTACGCCTTTCCCCCATTCTCCATGATTGCGAGAACGCTACACCAGATGCGGACGCAACGGATCCAACTAGTTGTCATAACACCCTTGTGGCAGAGCCAACCATGGTTCCCGGACCTCCTGGCCTCCTCCTACAGGGACCCTCTTCTCCTACCATCCTTCCCGGACCTTCTCACGGATCCCAAAGGGTATCTCCACCCTCTCCTACTGGAAGACCGGCTACCCCTGGTGGCTTGGTCTCTTTCCGGGGTTCCTGGCGAGTCAGCGGACTATCGCAGGCAGCTAGGGACCTCTTATGGGACTCATGGGCCCCGGGAACTAGACGATGCTACCTTTCAGCTTGGGCCTCCTGGTCTACTTGGTGCATGGAACGGGACTCCGATCCATTTACAGCACCTATTCCCATGATTCTTAATTTTCTCTCCTCCTTGTTCTTAGCTGGCCGCTCCTACCGATCGGTCAACGTCGTTCGTTCCGCGATTTCGGCGGCTCACACCCCCGTCGGGGATCTCCCGGTCGGCAAAGACCCTCTGGTCTGCCGCCTGCTCCGCGGTATGCGGCTCCGCCGCCCCCCGGCCCCCAAATACCCCCACCTATGGGATGTGGGTCTAGCCCTTCGTTTTCTCAGGGATTGGCTTCCAAATGACCGCCTCTCCCTTCGCCAACTATCCGCTAAATTCGCTTTTCTCCTTTGCCTAGTGTCCTTTCGACGGGTTTCCGATGTTCGGGCCTTCGATGTTGACGCCTTTGAGGTGGCCCCTGAAGGGGTCACTTTCCGCGTTTCTCGTCGCACTAAGTCGGGATCGACTTCGGTGTTTTACCCCTTCTTCCCCGACGACCCGCAGCTCTGCGTCGTGTCCACCCTCCGCAGGTATGTTTCGGTCACCTCCTCACTCCGCCCCTCTACGTCGGGTCAACTCCTAGTCTCCTACGTACGCCCTCATGCACCGGTCTCGGTCACCACTCTGGCCCGATGGATCCGCTGGATCCTTTCCCTTGCAGGTATAGACCCCGTTTTCGGCGCCCACTCCGTCCGCGGTGCGGCGGCATCATCAGCCTTCATGGCAGGGGCGTCCCTTTCGGATATTCTCCGAACAGCGGACTGGTCTCGGGAATCCACCTTCCGTACATTTTATTTTCGCACTCCCCCTTCTGCTGGGATGTCTCTTCTTCAGCGTTAAAATTGCAAAATAGGAAGCCTCCTGTCATGTTATAAAATTTAAGATTATGCTAGCTTTAGTGTACTAATAATCTTAATTTTAATAAGGACAGGAGGCGAGTATTTTCCCTCCCTTCTGTTCCCTACCCTGACTCTTCGGGGGAGTGGATCTGAAGGCGACGGATATTGGGATTTATTTAGTGATTACTTACCTACGGGACACATTCGGTTTCCCTCCACATCCATGCCCGTACGGCCATCTAGACAGACACTCTAGTCATGCAAAATGCTTACATCTCACACCATTTTACTCTATAATCAATTCTCTATCAGTCTTTGTTAATTTGACTTACTCCATTCCGTTACAACACACAGGTGTGAACAGTTCCGGTTCAGTACCTAACCAATTTTATACTCTCCTTTCAGTGTAACCCTCTCCAGGACCTCCACTGATCGCTGGTTGATTAACCTCACGACTCCGTAAGATGGGTCGACGACTTCGTTTTGGTCTTATCTCCTACCTCGTTATCAGGAGTCTACTCAAGTTCCGCTCGCCAGAGACCACTGTTACAGTTTCGTTGAGTTTCTGGACGTTCGAGCATCTATCTGGACTTGGATGTCGCTTCAAGAAAGAGGAAGTTATGCAGACTGTATGACCCTTATATACTGTGCTGCTCAGTGATTTACTTGTTACTTTACGTTTTTTCTTTACTGCTGTGGAGTTTAGTAAAGAGAGTTAATGCAAAATACTCGCCTCCTGTCCTTATTAAAATTAAGATTATTAGTACACTAAAGCTAGCATAATCTTAAATTGTAGCTATTTTACCTAACTTAAATCCTCACTTGAACACATGTGAATTCATTGGAAAGCTCGTATAGCTTCTTCATGGACAAGCTTGACAACTTTTCGGTTTATATATATTTTGTGTCTTCACGATCAGTCTCTGTGATAAAACACCCAAGGCTTTTTAAAAAATTTAAAAGCACCAATTGACTGCTCAGTTGAAAAGTTCTCATGTGTACCATGCTGTTCTATAACACACATCTCCAGCTGCTCTCTCTCTTCTGGCATTGTCCCTGCTGACCTTAAACATGCCACTGTAGAACCTATCATGAAAAAAAACATCTCTCGACCCCTCCTCCCCCTCAACCTATCGTACCATGTTACTGCTCCCTTTTTCCTCAAAGCTTCTGGAAAAACTTGTCTTTACTCGTATGTCTCACTTCCTCAATTCCAACGCTCTCCTTGACCCTCTTCACTCTGGCTTCCACCTTCTCCACTCTACTGAGACTGCTCTTATCAAAGTCACTAACTACCTAATCGCAGATAAATCCAAAGGCCACTACTCCATACTAATTCATCTTGACCTCTCTGCTGCCTTTGAAACCATTGATCATGCTCTCCTTCTTCAAACTCTTCAATCACTCGGCTTCTGTGACTCTGTCCTATCGTGGTTTTCCTCTTATCTCTCCCAACGCTCATTCAGTGTCTCCTCTTCTAATGATACCTCCTCCTTTCGCCCCGTCTCAGTTAAAGTCCCCAAAGGCTCTGTCCTTTGTCCCCTTCTAATTTCTCTTTATACTGCCTCTCTTGGCAAACTTATTAACTCATTTGGATTCCCCTACCACCTGTACACTGATGGCACCCACATATATCTCTCATCCCCGGACCTCTCCCCTGCCGTCCTGCAATGTGTCACTGATTGCCTTTCTTCCATCTCTGACTGGATGTCCTCCCACTTTCTGAAATTAAATATCTCTAAAACTGAGCTCCTTGTCTTTCCTCCTCCTAATACTGAGCCTCCTCTTTCACTCTCCCTTCAAGTTAGTGGTATCCACATCAGTCCATCCTTGCAAGCCAGCTGTCTTGGTGTCATACTTGATTCTGGCCTCACCTTTGAGCCTCACAACCAGCATGTTACCAAGTCCTGTAGATTCCATCTTAAAAACATAGCCCGAATCTGCCCCTTTCTTACTACTAAGGAACTTGTCCATGCTCTAGTCATTTCCTGCATGGGTTATTTAACCATCTCCTAATTGGTCTTCCCAAAAAACGTATTGCCCCGCTACAGTCTGTAATGAATGTTGCCGCCAGACTGATTTCCCTCTCTAGTCAGTCCTCTCACACCTCACCCCTCTGTCAGTCCTTACATTGGCTTCCTGTAGCCAATAGGAGTCAATTCAAAGTGCTAACCCATACCTATAAAGCACTGAACAATTCTAGCCCCTCTTATATATCTTCACAGATCCATAGGTATGCCCCTTCTTGGCACTATATAAACGTAATAATAATAATAATGATAATATAATATATCAGAATCATCTGAGTTTGGCCTGGTTTAATTAATTATATTAGAAGACAGACAAACTAGTTTCTCTTTGTTCATGCAATTTATATATAAAGAATTAAGTTCTACTGTGATCATAGAGCCCCAAGTTAGTTGTATGGTCAGGTTCTTTCTCCACAATTTAATGTTTTATTTCATTGATTTAGAAGTTCCATTAATATGAGTTTACCAAACCATAGTAATTAACGATTCACATATTTGCAGCTTTATTCTTTAGAGAAAATGGATATTTGCTTTTTAATCATATTCAAAAGAGTCTCCTACAAAGGTAGGTTGACGACATTGGGTGATATGTTCTGTTTTTCTGCAGAAGTTCCTTCAAAGAATTGAACATGTAGGTACAGTGACATCAACCCGAGAACTGTGCTGCACATTTTTAAACTTGACCCCCTTTTTTTTTTACGCCAGCTGTTAAAATGTTAAACTCTCTGAGGGAGTTAAAATAGTGATGGGGTATGGTATTTACTAGACAAAGTGCACACATAAATGAAAAAAGGATACAATACACAATATGCGGGAGAGGAAGTGTTAGCAACCAGTGCTATAAACCACCTGAGTGGGAACCCCTTATACCACTCTAAATATCAAAATACAAATACATACAATTGGTGGAACACTTTGGGCGAATCTGTAGGAGAAATATCACATAGAGTAATATTGTAAAGGAAAACAAACTAATTTAAATTCGAGAGTAAATACTCACAAACATGGAGCCAAATATGATCATAAGGCTCTCACGAGTAGCGCAGGAGGACTCTTTTAGGACGTCCTCAATCCTGCTTCTTGTTGTGTTTGGTGCAGGTGATGGATGAAAAACGACGTCTTTGTGAAAGGACAATTCTTTATTGCAAAAGCAAGCACCTATATATAAGTGCTGGTAGTGGTTTAAAATAATATATGTGGGATATCTCTGTATGGGTACTGTCTGGAATCAGATCAGACCCAATCTTGAAAGTCCCAAAAGGAAAACAAATAAAAGTCCAATATGTCGTGTGAAAGTCCAAATGGTACCTTAGGTAGCTTCTGTACCAGTGCCGATACGCGTTTCGCCCCTATGGTGGCTTCCTCAGTCGGTGTAATGTTCTGGGTCCTCTTCGCTTTATATATCTTCTTGCTGGCGTCTATTTCCGGGTTTTTCCTTTTGGCTCATAGCTTCCGGGTTCTGGCGTTGTGCGCACATGGAACGCAACGTGCGTTCCAAATTGTACGTCGTTCGCTCCATTTCCGGGTCGCACAGGGTGACATCATTCATTGTTTCGACCCTTGCGTCCCTGGAACGCACGACGTCACAAATGTGCGTTCCAGTGTATTATCTCTACTTAAATGGTGTCAACAGATAGAATACATATTGCAATCTCTAATTTCGAACGAAAACATAGCAACAACTTTGACTCTTAGAACTATATTATATGGTATTCAATTTTGTATGGGAAAAAGCAGTCTATAGCACATACTTTTACAGCTAACTGTTCTAAATAATAACTACATCCATATAAAACCATATTCAGTTAAAATACTTAAATAATTGGTGTATATATAAAATAACGTATGTTCTAAATTTCAAACTCTCATATGTAAAAATATATATATATATATAAAAATAAATAAAATGGTGAAAAATATGAACAATCTAAAGGAAATTTTTTTTTTTTTTTTTTTTTTTTAAAAGTGGCACAGTTCAAAATCCGAATTAAGACCATGTGGTATTAAAGAGTTAAAATTAAAAATAAACTTCATTTCCTCCTTCCCTAGTTTGTTAATATAGTCCCCACCTCTCCAATCTTTTTTCACTAATTTGAGGGGACAGAAAAAGAGGTTTTCTGGGTTTTGGTTATGATGTACCTTGAAGTGATTAGAGACGCTGTGGGTTTCTAGTCCCTTTTTAATATTCCTAATGTGTTCTGAAACTCTCACATTAACACATCTAATGGTCCTTCCTATGTATATTAAACTACATGGACACTTCAGGAGGTATATGACCCCTTTTGAATAGCAAGTTAGTTGATCCTTGATAGAGAAGGTGATATTGGTAGATTCTTTCACTTCTGTTATATGTCTTTTTCCATTCTTCGTACTTCTGCAGGCTAGGCAAGACCCACATCCAAAAAAACCTGTTGTTTGATTCATAAAGTGCTTTAGTGCATGGGGTTCCTTACTACTGTGGACTATGGCTTTCTTCAAATTTGTGGCCCCCCTATAGGTGATCTGAGGTTTTGTAGGTAGCACTTTCTTAAGTATTGGATCGTCTTGTAAGACGTGCCAATACTTTCTAATGATTCTATTGACTCTTTTACTGTTGCCATTAAAATTGCATATAAACCGAGCACTCTGTGATGTTTTTTCATAATTTTTCTTTGGTTTGTAGGTCAATAATTGTTCCCTTGGGATTTTTCTCACCTCCTCTATCGCTGTGGTTAGAAGTGAGTCATCGTATCCCTTCTCCAAAAATTGGCTCTTTATCTTTCCTGCTTGACTTAAAAAGTCTTTGTCGTTGGTACAATTCCGTTTAATCCTTAGGAATTGGCCTTTTGGTGCATTGGTTAGCCATGGTTTGTGGTGACAACTATTTTGATTAATGTATCCATTGGCGTCAACAGGTTTAAAATAGTTTTTGGTCTTAATTAAATTATCTTCTATAAAAATATGAAGGTCTAAAAAGTTAATACTTGTTGGACTGTGGGTCGTAGTGAGGATAATTCCCCATTCATTATTGTTAAGAAAGAATAAAAATTGTTCTAAAACTTCAATGGAGCCATTCCAGATCAAGAGGATGTCATCTATATATCGGCGATAGGACACCAAATTCGCCACCCATGAATGCTTCGAAAAGATACATTCTTCCTCCCAATAAGCCATAAAGAGGTTTGCGTAACTGGGTGCGAATTTGGTGCCCATCGCCGTACCGCGGATCTGTAAATAAAAAGAGTCTTTAAACCAGAAATAGTTATGGGTCAGGATTAGTAAAATCCCTTCTAAAATGTATTCTATTTGGTCGTCTTTAAAATTGGATTTTGTTAAAAAATGCTTGACTGCTTTAAGACCTATCTCATGAGGAATAATACTATATAAGGATGTGACGTCGCTGGTGACCAGATGGTATTGGTCTTTCCATTGAATCGTGTTTAGGAGCTGAAGGACATGAATCGTGTCTTTTAAATGTGCTGTCGTGTTGCTCACTAGGGGTTGTAACAGGGTATCGATGTATTCTGAGATTTTTGATGAAATAGAATCAATTCCAGATATTATTGGACGGCCTGGAGGGTGCAGGGGGTTCTTATGGACTTTCGGAAGATAGTAGAAAACTGGGGTTTTGGGGTGCGGGACAGAGAGGTATTTACCTTCTTTCTCAGTTAAAATTCCCTTATCAAGCCCCTTCTGTACAAAATTTGCAAATTGTTCTTTAATTTCATTAATTGGATTCGAGGTTAATTTTTGATAAGTTGTGGTGTCGGATAGAATTCTCTCCGATTCCTGTATGTACAAAGTCTCGGAGAGAACTACCAGACCCCCACCCTTATCCGCTGATTTTATAATTAATTCTTTATTGTCTTGAATGTTCTTTAAAATCTTTTTTTCTTTTACAGTCATATTTTGTTGATATCTATTTAATTTCTTAATTTTATTAATATCCTTCATAACCATGGTCTCGAATGTTTTCATCTCATCCGAGACCATGTGTTTGGGGTAGAATTTTGATTTATCTTTTAATTCTGTATGGATATATTCAGTATCTTCATTTTCTACTACGTTTCCTTCCTTCCCGAAAAAGAACTTTTTCAAACTTAGTTGTCTCATAAACTTATTTAAATCAACAAAAAAATCAAATTTATTTAGGTCACAACTAGGGGCAAATTTTAATCCTTTTTTCAGGACTTTTATTTCTTCCTCATTAAATACATATTCTGAGAGGTTAAAGATGCCATCCGTATTTACTTCTTCCCTCTTTTTCCCTTGTTCTCTATTTCTTCTTCCTCTGTTTCGTATCCTGTTGATCTTTGGCGTTTGCCCGGAGATTCCCACGATTGTGGTTTCTCTTGCCATTTCAGGTTCTCTATTGTTGGGTCCTTCCGAAAAAAAGAAGAAGTAGAGGTAGAAGGGGTTTCTTGTTGTTCTCTGTATCTCCTGTTCTCTTCTTCCATTGTTGGAGGTTTCATCATTCTCTGTTTCGGAAGAGATGTGGCTCTTTTTCGATCTCTTTTGTCATCTCTTATAGGGCTATTTCTTATATTTCTTTTTGGACTCTCTCTTGAATTTCTTCCCACCTTTTCTCTCCTTGGATCAGCCTTTTTTGGACTCCTGACTACCGTTGTAGGATTATGGTGGTTTAATGCATCTCTATAGTCCCTTCTGGTGGAGTTCTTTTCTTGGTCTCTCCTGTATACCAATCTTTGTTCTTCTGGTTCTCTCATCTTGTAAGGGGGTCCTCCTCTTTCTTCCTGGTTGTGAGTTTTTACCACATCGCTGTAACTCCTAGTGGTCTGGTATGGTCTTGATGTGCCCGTTATGGCCGTTATGGCTTGTTTCTCTCTTGGTGCGTCTTTTTTCTCACGTCTATAGTACGGATTTTCCTCCCTCTGATGTTTATCATAATGATTTGTCCCGAGATATTCTCTTGTTTGTCTTTGTTCTATTCTATCATTATACGTTTTATTCTGTCTTCTTCCTTGTGTTCTTTGGGGAAATCTTATATTTCCGGTCTTGTAATCATTTGTATCTCTCATCTATTTTCTTTTTTTAATGTCTATCGTGTTCTTTTCTGCTCTATCTACTTTAGATTTGATTTCTTCTATTAGTTTATTATATGTTTCCGGATTAGTTGTTTCACTTAGCTTCTGTTTCCATGTAGTGATTTCTGTATCTAGTTGTGTTAAGTTTTCTTCTCTTCTAGACACGATATAACCAATCATGCTAAAAGAGAAACCTTCTAACAGTTTGTTCCAACCATTCATGAAACATTGATCTTCCTTATCAAAGGTTGGATCTTTCTCAAACCTTAGCCCTCGTGGGGTTATTTGTTCTCTAACATATTTCTTGAGGGTCGCTATTTCCCACTGAATTTTCATTTCTCGAATTAATGCTTTTTCAAGATTAATTTTGCATTTATCTGTATTTACATAATTATCATCTGGTCTAATTTCGTCAGTAGTAGCAAACATATGGTCTATATCTTTCACAGTATAATTTCGATTTTCCAAGAATGCCATATTGCCGTGCCACCCGTGTACTACCCACAATGTGTACAGTAAGGGGATATATACAATAAATGAAAAAAGGATACAATACACAATATGCGGGAGAGGAAGTGTTAGCAACCAGTGCTATAAACCACCTGAGTGGGAACCCCTTATACCACTCTAAATATCAAAATACAAATACATACAATTGGTGGAACACTTTGGGCGAATCTGTAGGAGAAATATCACATAGAGTAATATTGTAAAGGAAAACAAACTAATTTAAATTCGAGAGTAAATACTCACAAACATGGAGCCAAATATGATCATAAGGCTCTCATGAGTAGCGCAGGAGGACTCTTTTAGGACGTCCTCAATCCTGCTTCTTGTTGTGTTTGGTGCAGGTGATGGATGAAAAACGACGTCTTTGTGAAAGGACAATTCTTTATTGCAAAAGCAAGCACCTATATATAAGTGCTGGTAGTGGTTTAAAATAATATATGTGGGATATCTCTGTATGGGTACTGTCTGGAATCAGATCAGACCCAATCTTGAAAGTCCCAAAAGGAAAACAAATAAAAGTCCAATATGTCGTGTGAAAGTCCAAATGGTACCTTAGGTAGCTTCTGTACCAGTGCCGATACGCGTTTCGCCCCTATGGGGGCTTCCTCAGTCGGTGTAATGTTCTGGGTCCTCTTCGCTTTATATATCTTCTTGCTGGCGTCTATTTCCGGGTTTTTCCTTTTGGCTCATAGCTTCCGGGTTCTGGCGTTGTGCGCACATGGAACGCAACGTGCGTTCCAAATTGTACGTCGTTCGCTCCATTTCCGGGTCGCACAGGGTGACATCATTCATTGTTTCGACCCTTGCGTCCCTGGAACGCACGACGTCACAAATGTGCGTTCCAGTGTAAGTGCACACATAGAAACATAGAAACATAGAAATGTTTGGCCCATCTAGTCTGCCCAATTTTCGAAATGCTTTAATTAGTCCCTGGCCTTATCTTATAGTTAGGATAGCCTTATGCCTATCCAACGCATGCTTAAACTCCCTCACTGTGTTAACCTGTGCCACTTCAGCTGGAAGGCTATTCCATGCATCTACTACCCACTCAGTAAATTAATACTTCCTGAAATTATTTTTAAACCATAACCCCTCTAATTGAAGACTATGTCCTCTTGTTGTGGTAGTTTTTCTTCTTTTAAATATAGTCTCTTCCTTCATTTATGTATTGGATTTTTTTTTATCATATCCCCCCGTCTCGTCTTTCCTCCAAGATGACATGTCAACCAACAGTTAAGGACTTGTAAAATCAACCATTCTCACAATTTAGTTTTATTAAATATATGGGGGGCATCTCAAATCAAAGAGTGGCATAGCAGTACGTTTAAACTAGTCTGGAAGCCCTCTCCTTGAAAATGACACAGGACCTTGCTGGAGAAACAACAACGATGGAATGGGGGAGAGAGGAAACACACAAAATGGACTCTCAACACATTTAAATTAAGTGCAACCACACAATATAGAAAGTCTCAACTATTTTAAACCAGATGGCTACCCATTCGAGTTTCCGCTAGTCGTTCCAGTTTCAGCTACCCATTCCAGTTTCAGCCATGACAGAGTGTCCATAATCACTAGGAAGGAGGCTGGCCTCCACACTCCTCCACAGCCATATAATTTCTATTAAATTGTCATTATTTCATGTGGGAGTACAGTTCCATTAGGCAGCCATAGAAAGGTGGGGAAGCTTCCGTTACAATGCTTCATCATGGGTAAATGCAAAAGCCTAGTAAGCAAAGGGGTCTTTGGGCTGGCTCTGTCCCTCTACAGCAAAAAAAAGAACGAAAAAAAAACCTTAAGCAAAACGTGAACAATGAAACCAACAAAGCAAGCCCCCCATTGAAATTAGCATAACACATTTTGGGCATATTTCTCTTACAATAATAAAAAAAAACATTTATTCTGTTGTGTTTATTTGATGTATGTGCTGCATTCTTTAACTATGTTACAAGCTGTTAACATATTGTACATATTATACCCATTAAAACAGCAGCAGAGCATAAAGTAATGATACATTGTGACACTAGTAACATAAATATAAAAGTATTTAAAACAGTAATTTGTAAGACTCAAACATTGCTTCAAGCCTTTAGCTAATCCAGTATGAAGCAAATAAGAAGCTAATACTTTCTGATAAGAGGATTATCACTTAGCCCCTATTCAATATGCTGACACGTTACCCTGTAGGGGGATTTTAGGCTCTGCTCACATGAAGTGTACATCGGTAACAGTTACTTGACAAGGAGTATATTTAAAATATAGGAATATATTTAAAAAAAAAAAAACTGTTATTGTGCGGAAAATATACAAAAATGAAAATTACCGCAAGCACTATAACCACTTTAGTGTGCAGTAGTGCTAGGAGTGCCCCATTGTAAATAGTCAAAGCATTTTTTTTAGAGTGGTTTGTCTTTACTTGAGGTCTGCTGGGCACTGTTCCCTGTCTCCACTACAGCTACAGGTCAGCCAAAACCTCTGTCAGTAGTGCAGGGCTTAGCTCATTGGCTGAGAGTGAGTATCTGCTACTCAGGAGAAATAACAGAACCTCATAAGAGGAATTGGGAATTTCATCCAACAGTCCTTGGCATCTTCTTGGCACCTTATCCACTAGAGCACGCTGTAGTGGTTATGGTGATTGGAGTGTTCCTTTAAAACCAATCTATCAGAATTTGGCAATTGATGGCTTTGCTCACAGGTGTATATATATATATACTGTAAATTTGCTGCAGGGAGGAAAATGTTTTTAGAAAGTATTTTTGCTCTGTCAATCTGCATTCTGATATAGTCAAATTGTAAAGATCTATTATAATTAATAAATATGTGAAAACAGATATATTGTTCAGATATTGGTTAAGCATGATGGGAGTAGGAGGTGTATGACTTAAATCTATTTCCACTGTTAAAATGCCATATTCGCATGTATAAATTATAGATGCAAATGTATTTTCCCCGTTAGAATGCATTTGCAATATTGTTTCACTGTACTTGCCTTTTGAGTTAGTCTCAAATGAGTTATAGAATGTCTTAATTACTGCATAAATGCTTTGGCTTCTACGCAGTCACTAAGAAGATGACTAGCAATATTTGCTGCTCTTGTTGTATATATAGTGGAAAAAATATCGTGAAATAAGGTGGATTGCACCTGAGTGGATCAGGTCTTTTATGCTGGAGGAGAGGCTGACTAGAAAGTTGGAGGACGCATTAAACTAGGAGCATGGGGGCAGGGTCGAAGAATGGTAAATGTGGTAGATAGTATAGAAAAGACAGGGAATTAATCTGAAGTCAATGAGGGTGGTGATGGGGGGAGTGGTAAGATTAACAGGCAGAGCAAGAAGGTACTAATACATGTTGTTGAAATAAAGTTCAATAAACAAATGGTAACTTTGAACGCCTGATT
Source organism: Pelobates fuscus (assembly GCF_036172605.1). Lineage (NCBI taxonomy): Eukaryota > Metazoa > Chordata > Amphibia > Anura > Pelobatidae > Pelobates > Pelobates fuscus. Next base: position 346,292,409 of record NC_086319.1, read on the forward strand.
ACCAATGCGAATTGTTAGAAGCTTGTGTAGGAAAGTGGGGGAGCTTGAGATATTGGCATACAATGAGCACTATGACATAATTGGGATTACTGAGACTTGGAGGGATGAGACACATGCTTGGGCTATTAATTTAATGAATAGAGAGGATAGAAAAGGGGGAGAATATATTTAATTTGTAAGTGACGGTAGAGGTGTGAATGTGGAAGACTTATGGGTAGAAATACGCATAGGAGGAAACGGGGAATATCCATTAATAGAAGGAATATTTTGCAAGCCCCCAAATATTAATACTGATGGGGAAAGGGAACTGCTATCTCAAATTATTAAGGTTGCACAATTTGGTCAATTGTTAATCATGGGAGATTTTAATTATCCAAACATTGATTGGTTTAGGGAGCACTTGGGAAATAGTGATCATAATATGGTATAATTAAATAAGAAAAATTAAATTAAAAAGGCTGAATTCAATAGGATTCACATAGATACATATTGTGGGTGAAATAAATTCCATATATTTATCAAGTAAATTAAGACATTTATTTTTAGATATAATCTAGGTATAGCTGTTTAATTTACCTTTAAAGCAAGCTGTATAACTGACACCCAAATTATGTAGTTAGAATGTTGATTTCAGTGATTAATGGAGCTGCAAGATAATTGCTTGGATTTTACTCTCTATTATGATTACCAAAAGCAGCACAAATAAATAAATACAATTAAAAAATACATTGTTTGATAAGAATCTGCAACTACATATTCACGCCCAGCTAAGATGGCTTAGTGCTGCAATCTCTCTCTGCAGTACTGTTTCATATGCAATGTGTCTTGTTCACGCAGAGTGCAGAAGAATTGTGTGAATGATGTACCAGATTTGGGAAATGATTTTTAAGCCGCAGTATTTCATTAGGAGGTGCAATAACTGGAGTCATTAAATAAATTCTTTGAAGCTGTCATGTCATGTCCACATCCTGTGAAAGTAATCAATGTTTCAAAGCTACCGTGGCTCTCAGAATAGTCAGAACACGGATTTTAAATGCACGGAACACAAAAAAAAAGTTAAGAACATCTAAAAAAAATGATGATAATAATAATAAAATAATGGAATATATGTAGCAAAAGTGAATATTTTACAGTAACGTGAAAGGAATTGTGGCCTTAAATTAGACAAAGAATTTGAGTCTTAAATTACACAAAAAAAGGGTTCTGGGATACATCTTGAACCCCCACGATGCCAGTCTCAGTGTTACCATGTGGAGTGCTATCGTTGGTTCCTATGCATCTATCGATTAATGCTCTTTCCTACACCCAGAGACTTACCAGTGATATTAATTCTGCCTGCCTGCCTGTCTGTCTGTCTATCTATCATCAATAGGTGAGCACTGATCAGGTGTAGTTATTACAAATGTTTCCAAACTTTAATGACATGCCAGTACTCATTGATCTTCCATTTCCCAAGCATGACTTCCATCAGGGACTGATGAACCCTACTGCCTTAGCAAAGTATAGCAAATTGTTATATATTTTCAATAATGCTTGTTTGTGCTTTTTGTGATAAATATGGAACCCATACAACCCCTGTGAAAAGATTACATTAAAAATAAAATAAGGCATTTTTAAAGGAAAGCTCAGAAGAGCAGAAGTCACATTCAGCAACTTTGATTACTTTTGAACGTATTGAGCTGAGTGACAATGTCTGATTGCTACAGGGATTGAAACCATACCTTCCTTTTACACTTCAGGAATCAGGAAAGTCAGACATTCTGCTCCCATAGCATCATTATTTACATTTTTATTACATAAGCAATTGTCATTTCAGAGGGCACACATTGGTCACAAGTGAAAAGAACTCATTTTCTACAAATTTTCGTCTTACAAAAAAATGTCTTCTTCAATAACACATTTTCAAAATCCTAATGCTAACTGGTCACAAAAAAAAATAAGATTTTAGTGAACCCACTGGGTGCTTTAGACATTTTCTGCCATTTGCTTAGCATTTTTTACATTTTATTCTTTAATTATCGACTAAAATCTGCAAGATATTGCTCCGGCTCCTTCATTGTTACCCAGGGGCTTTTTTATAATCTAGAGGGGTTTGTTTTCTCTTTGCTTTTGGCAATGGCTTAGTCCACCAGGGCTGCGGCTAACAGTGTTGTCACAAATCTCGTTTGAGTGTGACATAATTAGCTTCAGAAATCTGTTTCATATAGAATGGATAACCAAGGAAGGCCTCCCTCCCAAGCTCAACTTGATTGTCCTATGATTAAATTGAACAAATCAACCCCCATTTATTTATATAGCTGATTATCCATGATGATACTATGCATTTTCAGTCAAAGACAGATAATGCTAAAACAATATAAATTACATCAAACTCCAGAGAAAATCTTGTAAAAAAAAATCTTATTGCCACAACCCCAAACCCAGTGGGGAAAATATATCCACAGAAAGAATTAAAAAAAAAATCATGTTGATAAAGCATCATGGTAGAGGTGAAACGCATGTAGAGCTTCTTAGGGCTTCTCTTAGTATGGTTAACCCATCTTTTCAAATTTCTTCTCCCCCTCCCTCCCCCCCCCCCCCCCCCCTCTTCCAGCAGGCACAGGGATGACTTTCTATCTTCTTTTTTGTATTGATGTTTATTTTTTTGGTTTGGACACTAAGTCTTATTGTTTTGTTGTTTTCTATGCCATGGTGTTTATGAAGTGTGGCTGCTATTTATATGTCATGTTACAATATTTTTTACAAAAAAAGACTCACTACTTATGAACTACCTTGTTTATATATTATGGATGGCAAGGAGTGCAGATCTTTTGGACCAAGGTGCTAAATCAATATGATCCCTAAATAAATGAAGTGTGCTTTTTTGTTTTGTTTTTTGGTAGCACGTACCCTCCCACGCGACATAGACTAACATTTTGTTATGCTTTGCAAAGAAATACAACAGGTAAATAAGCCACAAAGCTCAGTGTAGGTTCACTTTGCTTTACTACGGGTTTTCACTATGCAAAGAAACTAACTTATTTACTAGCAGTCTATTCTCTATCTGTGCATCTCTACAAGAGAACTGTAAATGGTATCAGATTCCACTCTCCAGGTATTTTTCTCGGCTAAACTGCATAGCTGCATTCTAGCAACCAGCAAGGGACCTAACCAAAGTGGCAACCGTACAAATATTCTGTTTTATCTCAGCCTGCAGTTACTTGTATAGCATTGATGCTATCATCATGATGCTTGCAAATTCAGATAAGTATGATTTCTGACTATTCTTATTGATCTACTTTTGACACATATAGTGTATGTTATAAACATTTTGTTTCTTTTCTATGCTAGTATTCTGGGTGCTGTCTAACATACAAGATTTGGGTTACCAAATAATCCCTAAATATTTCAAACCACCCCTAATATTTCTGTAATAGATGATTAAAAGTAAATAGTTGAAATGTATTTTTAAAATGTTTTAGGTATCCTTGCACTGAAGTCAATATGCAATATTGATGTTACTGCTACTTATGGATCCCATTTTTTTTTTTAAATATGCAGGGATTCATCTGATTATTTTTTTTTGTATCTTTTATGAAGTTCTATCAGGCCACTGTTAAGGGAACACTCTAGGCACCACTACAACTTCAATAGATTTAAGTGGTTATCGTCCCTGAAGTCCATGGGTACTAAATTCACTATATACAGGGCCGGCGCTCCCCTCCAACCGGTTACTATTTGTAGCATGGCCATGCGCAGCCCAGAGATTCCCGCCCGCGGAGCCCAGCCTCTTACCGCCCGCCCACCTCCTACCCTGGTGTCTGCCGACTGCCGCAGGCTGTGTGGAGGGGGCAGATATATGACATCATATCCCTGCTCTCTGTGTACCGCACAGCGCGGCTGGCGCCCAATGATGGGGCTGGGTTGCAGGACAGGACTCCACAGAGCCAGAGAGCATGCACCCCAGGGACAAGATTGAACTGATGTAAGTATGTATGTCTCTGTATGTATGTCTCTGTATGTATGTATGTATGTATGTCTATGTATGTATGTCTATGTATGTGTGTATGTCTCTGTATGTATGTATGTATGTATGTATGTATGTCTATGTATGTATGTATGTATGTCTCTGTATGTATGTATGTATGTATGTATGTAAGTATGTATGTAAGTATGCATGTCTCTGTCTGTATGTATGTATGTATGTCTATGTATGTATGTATGTAAGTATGTATGTCTCTGTCTGTATGTATGTATGCCTCTGTATGTATGTATGTATGTATCTGTATGTATGTATGTATGTCTCTGTATGTATGTATGTAAGTATGTATGTATGTATGTCTCTGTATGTATGTATGAATGTATGTAAGTATGTATGTCTCTGTCTGTATGTCTCTGTCTGTATGTATGTATGTATGTCTCTGTCTGTATGTCTCTCTCTGTATGTATGTATGTCTCTGTCTGTATGTCTCTGTATGTATGTATGTATGTATGTATGTCTCTGTATGTATGTCTCTGTCTGTATGTATGTCTCTGTATGTATGTATGTCTCTGTCTGTATGTCTCTGTATGTATGTATGTATGTATGTCTCTGTATCCATGCATGCATGTATCTGTATGCATGTGTGTAACTCTGTGCCTTTATGTCTCTGTATGTACAGATGTATGTATGTGCCTGTGTGTCTCTGTATGTCTTTGTATGCATGTTTCTGTATGTATGTGTCTGTATGACGGTTTGCCTCTGTATGTATGTATGTTTGTATGTGTCTGTATGTCTTGTATGTATGTTTATGTATGCCTGTATGTATGTTTATGTATGCCTGTATGTCTCTGTGTGTACGTATGTATGTGTATGTATGCCTTTATGTCTTTGTATGTATGTTTCTGTGCGCCTGTATGTCTCTGTATGCCTGTATATATGTATGTGTCTGTATGGCGGTATGTCTCTGTATGCATGCATGTTTTTGTATGCCTGTATGTATGTATGCCTGTACGTTTCTGTATGCCTGTATGTCTCTGTATGTATGTATGTATGTGCCTGTATGTCTTTGTATGTATGTTTCTGTATGCCTGTATGTCTCTGTATGCCTGTATGTGTCTGTATGATGGTATGCTGTCCATGGCCATTTGAAACAGTCTGATTTTTAAACATACCCAGTCCAGCATAGAACTCAGAGCTCCATCAGCTGTTCCATGGCTATTTGAAACAGGTAGCCTTCTGGAAGACTGACATTTCATTATATTTCTACATACCCTGTTAATTTTGCTGTATGTGTATGTTTTTATATTTAGTGACTATTATTTAGTTTTATTATTTTCAATGTATACATTTTCATGTCTTTGTAACTATAGCCTGTGCTAATCATGCTAAGTATTTTATCACCTGTCTTTGTTCATCATGTTAAAAGTTAGTTTAACCAGCTAAGGCCCATATATCTTTCTTGGTCCTTGTTTAATGGGTTTATTTCCCTACTTAAATACCTCTGTCTTATCTCTGTAATTCTCAATCTTAGCTTTTGTTTTTCCCTAAATTACCTTAAATCAAATGTCCATCTATGCACCCCCCCCCCCATCTCTTAGCCCATCTGACCCTAATATACATATCTCTCCCACAGTCTGATTTTTAAACATACCCAGTCCAGCATATAACTCAGAGCTCCATCAGCTGTTCCATGGCCATTTGAAACAGGTAGCCTTCTGGAAGACTGATTTCCCTCCAACCCTACCCCTCACCCACCCACCCACCCCATGCTTAATTCCACATTTATAGATAGTCTCCCACACAACTTTCAATCTCCTTAAATGACAGGTGCAAACACTGATCAGCACACCCTTCCAATCTCTTAACCCTATAGAACACACACCCTCTCTCCCTACAAATAGATATATCACACACAAATAATATATACTTTTATTTAATTTTTGTTTTTCACTATTTGTGTTTCATTTTCAACTACACACCTCATACCACTAACATGAATCCAAATATAACCATACTGATACTCTTAATAACCCTTTTTTTAAATCCAATTTTGTTCACTACCCGCATAAGCACACACCTCAAACTGGAACACAAATTATCATACACCATGGCATGCTCTGTTCCTGTAACTTATCTGCTGAGTGCTGGTGGAGAGTTCTAAAAAATAACCCTCCTACCCCCACCTCACAAAGTTATAAAGTATCCCATTCACTATATGGCCAAACAAAAATGATGTCCAAATTCCTATTCCTTATGTTATTTGCCCTTGCAAATGATGTGGAGTCTAACCCTGGTCCCCCAGCTAATTCTAGTCCTAATCTCCTCACTAAAAAAGGCCTCTCTTTTGTGCACTGCAACATCCGTAGTTTACTCCCTAAACTGGATGCACTGCAAGCCTGGTGTTCCCATTACAAACCGAAAATCATTGTGCTCTCAGAATCTTGGTTAACGACTAAAATACCAGACACCGCCATTGCAAGAAAGGGGTATTCATGTTTTAGAAATGACAGAGCAAAGAGAGGAGGAGGAGGCATTGTTATTTATGTTGACAATTCCATAAAGTTTACCCCCTTACAAAACTTTAGCCCTTCTGCCACCTTTGATTTCCTTTCTGGCACAATTGAGATCCCGTGCAGTAAATCCATAATTGTTGCAGGAATCTACCGCCCACCTAGCTCCCCTGTGCATTCCCTTTCGGACATAGCCCATCTCCTTAGTGAAACCATAGCTCAAAACCCTAAAAGTGAACTGTTGGTCTTTGGAGATTTTAATATTGATGGGCTGAATCCTAAAACTATTAGTTCTTGCATGCTGTTTAAGACTTTGCAGCTAACGCAATTACCGTATATACTCGAGTATAAGCCGAGTTTTTCAGCCCATTTTTTGGGCTGAAAAACCCCAACTCGGCTTATACTCGAGTCAAGGTCTGTATTATGGCAATTTGCATTGCCATAATACAGACTGGGGGGAGAGGGGGGCTGGCAGAGCTGTAACTTACCTGTTCTGCAGCTCCTGTCAGCTCTCTCCTCCTCTGCGCCGTCCGGTCAGCACCTCGGTCAGCTCCCAGTGTAAATCTCGCGAGAGCCGCGGCTCTCGCGAGACTTACAGCGTAAGCTGACAGAAGATCAGAACGGACGGCGCAGAGGAGGAGAGAGCTGACAGGAGCTGCAGAACAGGTAAGTTACAGCTCTGCCAGCCCCACTCTCCCCCCCACTGAACTGCCACTGGACCACCAGGGAAGGAGAGCCCCCCTCCCTGCCATATATCAAGCAGGGAGGGGGGACGAAAAAAAATAATATATAAATAAAAAGAAATAATAAAAAAATAATAATAATAATAAAAAATTAATAATAACAAAAAAAAGGGGTATAAGGACCACTATGGGGGGGGGGGGTATAAGGACCACTATGGGAGGGAGGGGGTGGGTTAAGGACCACTATGGGAGGGATGGGGGTATAAGGACCGCTATGGGAGGGAGGGGGGGTATAAGGACCACTATGGGAGGGAGGGGGGTATAAGGACCACTATGGGAGGGAGGGGGGGATAAGGACCACTATGGGAGGGAGGGGGGGGATAAGGACCACTATTGGAGAGAGGGGGGGATAAGGACCACTATGGGAGGGAGGGGGTGGGATAAGGACCACTATGGGAGGGAGGGGGGGTATAAGGACCACTATGGGAGGGAGGGGGGGTATATGGACCACTATGGGAGGGAGGGGGGGGGATAAGGAACACTATGTGAGGGAGAAGGGGGATAAGGACCACTATGAGAGGGAGGGGGTGGGATAAGGACCACTATGGGAGGGGAGGGGGAAGTAAGGACCACTAGGGGAGGGGAGGGTAAGGACCACTAGGGGAGGGGTGAGTCAGGACCACTGGGGGGGGGGTGAAGGAACACGGGGGTGGGGAGGTAAGGACCACTAAGGGAGGAGGAGGGGAAGTCAGGACATATGGGGGGGGGAGGGGGCGGCAAATTTTTTTTTGCCTACGGCGGCAAATATCCTTGCACCGGCCCTGCACACACTGCATTCACACACTGCATTCATACACACACACTGCATTCATGCACACACACACTGCATTCATGCACACACACACTGCATTCATGCACACACACACTGCATTCATGCACACACACGCTGCACTCATACACACACGCTGCACTCATACACACACACATACGCACACACTGCATTCATTATACACACACTGTAAATAAATATTCAATTAATATATTTTTTTTAGGATCTAATTTTATTTAGAAATTTACCAGTAGCTGCTGCATTTCCCACCCTAGTCTTATACTCGAGTCAATAAGTTTTCCCAGTTTTTTGGGATAAAATTAGGGGCCTCGGCTTATATTCGGGTCGGCTTATACTCGAGTATATACGGTAATCTCCTCCCCAACTCGCATAAACATTAAAAGCCATAACCATACCCTGCTAGATTGGATTCTCTCCACTTCTCCTGATAGAATCCAGGAGGTCTCCCAAACACGTTCTGTGATCACTGTTTAGTGTACTGTGTGCGCAAAATAAAGGCTATTAAATCCTCTCCCAAGGTTAAAATAACTAGGTCCTTCAAAAAATGTAATCTTGAATCCTTTCTAAAGGACATCAAGAACCTCCCATGGCAAAGATTAAACATTACCCCAGATCTAGACTGTGCTGTTGAATTCTTTCAGTCTGAACTCCTACAAATTTGGAATTTGCATGCCCCACTGCGTAAGGTGAGGGTAAAAGGAGCACATATGAACTGGATCACAGCTGACCTCATCCAAATGTACCAGTTTCGGGATTCTTTGTGGTCAAAGTTTAAGCATACTGGCTCTATGAATGATCACTGTGCGTATAGACAATGGCGAAATATATGCACAAAACAGACAAAATTGGCCAAGGCCCAATATTTCTATGACAATCTGAATGACAATCATCTCAAACCCTAGAAACTTTTAGAAAGTCATAAATAAACTACAAACTACCCCAATCCACTCCCAACCCTCCACTGTCAAAGTGGATAACCAAACCCTGCAACTTCCTTTAGATGTAGCAAATGCCTTTAACAATTATTTTGTTGGATGCTCTACTGCCCTGATTGCCAAGCTAATAAATGACACGCATCCTGAAACTACAAATGTGGATCAGGTCCCACTAAATTTGCAAAGTCCCAATATAGACAAGTTCATTTTTAGACCTGTACCTGTTAGTGTCATTGAAAAACATCTTAATAATCTAAAAATGAAAAACCAGTCTGGACCTGATCAAATCCCAGCAATGCTGTTGAAGCTCAATGAGCCGGCAATTGCTAAACCCGTCGCAACTCTAATTAACGAATCCTTGGTGTCTGGATACATACCCAAACTTTGGAAGAATGCGAGAGTAGTGCCTATCCATAAAAGTGGTGACACTACTTTGGTTTCTAACTATCGCCCTATATCATTGCTCCCGGTATTGTCAAAAATCTTAGAAAAATGCGTCCATTCGCAACTATGTGAGTACTACCGACAATCAAACTATCTGACCCCTGATCAATCGGGCTTTCGCCAGAATCACTCCACTACAACTGCCCTCTTAAAAGTTTGCAATGACATTCAAACTGGCATGGAACAAGGAGACCTAACTGGAGCTATTTTCCTTGATTTTGCAAAGGCCTTTGACACAGTAGACCACAACATTCTACTGCACAAACTCAAATACTCAGGTATTGGTGATCATTCGCTAAACTGGTTTCAATCGTATGTATCAGATCGCTCGCAATATGTGTCCATTTCTGACAGCGACTCCCTCCCTCTCCCAGTCACGTGTGGTGTTCCCCAAGGTTCCATTCTCAGCCCCTTACTATTTACATTATTTATAAATGATCTGCCTAATGTCTGCAAATCCTCAAACGTACGCATGTACGCAGATGACACGGTAATCTATGAGAGCAATTCCGATCTACCGCAGCTTGAGGCTCTTCCTGAACACTGACAAAACTGTCAAAATGATCTTTGGAACAGTACCTAAATTACACAAATTACACAATTCCCACCTATCCATCAAAACAAATTCAAATGGCACACTGACCGCAGTCCACTCTTTCAAATACTTGGGTATGATGTTAGACCCCAATCTATCTTTTGGCCTGCACATAGAAAAACTTGCATCTAAACTTTATCCAAAACTAGGTGCCCTGTTCAGAAACAAATCCTGCCTAATCCCTACAGTAAAGGAAAAGATTGTACAGCAAATTCTGATTAATAAACTCAACACATTGTATAACTCGTTCTGCCAATTTGTGCTACAATGTAATTACAGGACCCACCATTGTGACATGCTAAAAGAACTAAACTGGCTGTCGCTGGAATCCAGACGCACCCTTCATCTTTCCAGCCTTGTGTTTAAGAGCTTTTCTGGGAAACTCCCACCCTACCTGAACACAATGCTTTCCCCAGCTGTTCCCACTTCCTATACCTCCGATCCAGTACCAACACTTTACTTAGTCTACCTCAATACAAAAAGAAAGCAGCCCAATCCTCCTTCTCCTACAGAGCACCGCAATTGTGGAACGACCTCCCGCACAATTTAAAATCTTCCCCAAGCCTAAAGTCCTTTAAGAGATGCCTCTCTACATACCTCAAAACAGAATGCACCTGTCATGGTTGATTATATATTTCCTACCTGTTCTATGTTACATTTTGTATTTATTGTGTATTAATATTGTTTTTGTAATTTATTGTACCCTAATTGTAACAATACAATGACTTGTTGACCCAGGACATACGTGAAAACGAGAGAAATCTCAATGTATCTTTCCTGGTAAAATATTTTATAAATAAATAAATGTATGCATGTCTTTATATACCTTCATGTCTCTGTATGCATGTATGTCTTTGCCTGCATGTCTCTGACTGTATGTGTCTGTTTGATTATTTCTGTGTTTGTATGACAGTGTACCTGTGTGACTGAAAAATTATGCCTGTGGCTTGGGAGGAAATACACACAGGTTAAGATGCATATTTTTTATTTTTTTTTTAAAAGAGGGTGAGGGGCGCCAAAATGCATCTTCGCCTGTGTAACTAAAAATCCTAGCACCGGCCCTGACTATAAAATAGAAATTCATGGTCCCTTGCAGCCTGAAGCTCAGCCTCTAATGATGTTATGAGCAAATCAGAGCTATGCCTCAATCCCTGGTATGTGTTGGGACAAGGCAATGGAATAACCCCACCTTCGCTAGATTGTCATTTTGCATCTATGCATTTATGCATCCATATAACGTTTTAATGCCTGTAGTAACCTTTTAAGTTTGCACCAATTATGAATTTAATAAAAAAATCACATTTCATACATGCATATCATGTAAAAGAGAAAACATGATGCAATCATTACCTTGAGGGGTTAACGCCACTTCTAGTCTACCAGAGGAACTTCAGGTTGGTTAGGCGACCAAAAGTCACCTAACTGATGCTGGACGTCCTCACACTCTGCATGAGGACATCATGCATCTGCTAAATCCCCATAGGAAATAATTGATACAATGCTTTCCTATGGGGAAGCCTAAAGCAAGCGCAGAGGAGGAGCCTGACCCAGCGCCGTGGGACACCAGCACTGGATTCAGGTAAGTTACTTAAAGGGTTTTAATCCCTTCAGTCCCGAGTTGGTGAGTGAGAGGCCTGGGGGAGGGGGGCACAATAGGGAATTACAGTGCCAGGAAAACCGCTTTGTTTTCCTGAAACTATAGTATCCCTTTAAAAGGAATAGGAAAAGGTGGAGTCTAAAGAGGAAGGGGCGGTTTCTTAATCAGGAAGAGGTGTGGTCTTGACATGAAGGGGTGGGGTAAATTTAGATTAGGGTTGTGCCCAGGTTTAGGCATGCCTAAGGCAGCACGAAACCAAAGTACACCACTGAACACATGGAGTGCCAAAGGTTCCTACCCCTTATATAGGCTACAAAAACCAGTCTTACTTGTCAAGATGCATTCTGCCTATAAAGAATTTTCATGCATTCAAGTAAGATTGTTAGATTCAGTGCATGAAGTAACAACAGCAATGTTTCAACCTCAAATGAGGTCTTGATCAACCTTGATGAAGTCCTTATTTGGGGTTGAAACATTGCTGTTGTTACTGCATGCACTGAATCTTCAATACATATGCCACCTTATCTACCAAAAGTGCTTGGATCATATCGTATTTCTTATGAATCGGGGTTTGTCAGCCTGGGGTCTGTATTTGCCTTTTGGTTTTATGCTTAAAGGGACACTATGGTCACCAATTAAACAGACTGTGCAATAACAGAAGTTTAGACATTAGATGACTCTTTACAGGAAGTGTTTATGAAGGCTGGGTTAGTTACATGCAGGTAGGTGTGCCTAGGGATGCATAAACAAGGTGATTTAAGCAGTGGGACTGCAGCAACATGACCTATACAGCAAAACTGCTCCATTAAGCTAAAGTTATTTTGGTGACTAGTAAAGCCTTTTCAGTCTTTAAAACTATTATTATTGTTATTTATAAAGCACCAACAAATTTGCAACACTGAACAATGGGGGGACTAATAGACACATGCTTGTAGCCAGACAAGTTGGACACACAGCAACAGAGGGGTTGAGGGCCCTGCTCAATGAATTTACATGCTAGAGGGAGTGGGGTATAGTGATACAAAAGGTAAAAATAGTATAGAAAAGTAGGTTGATAGAATAGTATTCACTAAAGAGTGGTATATAGAATTGCAAGAGAGGAATCTGGGTACGGGGTGGGGGAAAGCTACTAACAGTTTAAGAAACAGAATTTTAAATGGAACCCTATATACTACGGGAAGCCAATGCAGGGACTGACAGAGGAGGGGCATGGGAGGTGCGGGCAAGTTGGCAGCACGTAGGATCACTAAGTTCATATAAAGAGTTCATTCAGAAAATACCCATGTGGGTGCTAGTAGATTTTCCAGTATATATACATATAACAATATAAAATAAGGATGTTCCGTTTTTGCTGCACACTTTGACACCTCTGCACTGCTTTTTCATCTTGAAGTTAACAAAAGAAAAGAAATAGACTTGCAATTCTCTATTACATCTCTGGTCTATCTCAAACTCAAACATGAACATTTTGTAATTTATTGAGGCTACCATAAAGAATTCATCTTATTTCAGAGCAGAAGGAAAATTGTAAGATATATTTCAAACCCGTGTCATATCAGAGGAGCAGAAAAGTTACATTTGTTAGAGAAACAATAGTGTTTGGAGAATTTCCTGCCATCACAAAACCACTGAAGTTTTAAATCATCTATAAGAAAACACATCTCTATATCTCTCAGTATATGTACACAGGTATATATAAAGACCCAGTTTTTAAATAGATAGAAATAAAGACAGAAGCTTCACTTGTCTATGTCAGAGGCAATGTGTTTAAGATGAAGGATGATCAGTATCTCCTCATTCTGACTGTCCCAAATATGTCTGTAGTCTTGAACATATTCTATTCTGGGACTTTGCTAAATTATCCTCTGACCTCAACCAAACGTGTACTATTCAAAATCAGTATGACAATATATTGCCTCTGTAAGAGAAAACAAATCTTGTAACATACCCATTGATAAAAAAAATAAAAAATAAAAATAGTTTCACTGTAAACACTATAACCACTTCATTTCATTAGAATGGATATGGTGCCTGAAATCTCCTGACTCCGCCTCTCTGTTCAGCGTTAAACCATTTCTGAACTTTTTAAAACTGTATATAGAAATGTAGTTTAAAAGACACAAACCAGTGGAGCGCTAATACATATATAGAGGGGTTCACTTACCCCAACAATTTTGTGTTGTCTTAAATTCAGGAATATGCTGTTAAACATACAATGAAGGGAAAAAAAGAGATAAAAAAACATATAGTGTAGATGGTTTTGGTGAAAATTAGTGATACAAGTAAAAAGCTGAAACCACTCGATGAGTGATAGTGATTGGCTGAGAGTGTCAGATAACTACTCTTAGGCTGTTACAGCCCCCTAATGATGTGACATTCCATTTTATTTCCTTGTTTCCATTCATTCTAAAATGGTTTAACACCGAATGGAACAATAACATCAATGGACTCCAGGCACTATAACCACTTCATTGAGATGAGGTGATTAAAGTGCCTAGAGTGGCACTTTAATTTATTACTTACATTCCACAGCTGGAACAGTTTTGAACTGGCAGAGACTCTTTGGAGTTGTAGATGATCCTAATTAATGGAGTTGTGAACTATATATCCATATATTAAGAATTATTATACTTGGAGAGATTACAGTGTTTTTGAAATAGACTGTGAGAAGTACTGTACTCCTACACTAGCACATAACTCCATCGACACAGGGGGAATATTCACTGAAGTCACCATTGTAGAGGATTGTAATCAGAGTTGCAAAATTTGGGAAAAAATTGCAACCTATCCATAGATTCAGCTTGGCTATTTTACCCACAGTTTTTAGCCACAATTTGGTTTTCAGATAACTACCATTTGGTGTTTAGTGTATGAAATCTTTATAAAAAAATATTTAAAAACATGAGATGAATATGCAACAAATTAACTAATAATAAAACCTGTATTGCTGCTTGCTTAGGGATTCCTATGAATATAATTATGTAAATGTACTTTTTTTTATTTTATTATTAATTTGTATAGCCTGTAGAGAAATAGTTGTGACAAGATATAAAGAATAGTTTTTTTTTTTGCAATATTTCATGTTGGGTGTAAAACACTGGCATGAGGCATAAATACCATTTGTAATACATACAGTATGAAAAACAAAACTAAATAAAAATAAATGGTCAAAAACCCTGATTTAGGAATTGTTAAAGTCATAGCAGTTTTGGAATGTCGTTAACCTAATTGCAATGAGTGTCTAAATACTAACTGTATGTGACAGACCACCGGTCACCTGTGATTTGTACCTGGTTCCCAACCACCAACTTATGCCCTTAAGACTGTGCCTCCCAGGTCAGCGCCCTCTCCAGCAGCCCAGGAGACATCAGAGACTGGGAAAAACCTGGCTAGGCATGGCACACCTGACCAGGAGCAACCCATGAACGCCCGGAGCTGCTGCGATCTGGTAAACCTTTCTCTAGGTAATTCTCGGTCCCATAGTCACCAAACAGGGCGCTATTTGGAAGGATTACAGAGTAGGTGGGAAGGCATGGAATGATACCAAGGACTTGACGGAGCTCCAGGTACTAACAGAAAGTGCTGAAGTTGAAGGTGACCAAAACATCCCACACACAGCGCTATGGAATCCTGCACCGCATTGGAGGATGCTCGTGGCCCGGTCAAAACTTGATATCCATACAGTTTGTGATCTGGTAATACTTTCCTGAGGTCGCTCTCTTTCCCAGAGTCACCAAACAGGCCACTATTTAGAAAGATGACAGAGGAGGTGGTTGGGAATTGAATGATACCAGGGACTTGCGGGAGCTGCAGGTACTAACGGAAAGCGCTGACATTGAAGGTGACCCAAACTTCTCAGTATTCCTAGCACTATAGTGCCCTATGGTCCCTCCCTCGTGGCCCCCGGCATGTAAAGGGTTAAAAAAGAATGATTTACTCGCCCTATTCCCAGCGCCTCCTCCGACGTCATCCTACCCTCTTCAATGAGATAAAATAGTCTAAGTGACTATAAAGTCCTTTTAACACTCATGTGGGAATCCAGGTATGGCTGTATATACATCAGCAAAAAGAACAAGAACACAGATATCTTTGTCTCTTTATCTACCATACATTATCACCCATCTATCAACACTGTCAATCATCAGCCATGACACAGAATACTTGACTGTGTAGAAGACTGCATGTTTTTTTCACTATAGACACTAAAATGCTGATGAAACAATAAAAGAAATTAAATTATAGAGAAAGATAAGGGTAGATTGCTTTTAAAAATAGGTTTAAGCTATACCAATATGATGATCTGAATCCAAGTTCAGAAAAAGCAGACAATTCTAATCACCCATAATTAAAGGGGCTCTCCAGTGCCAGGAAAACATATCCGTTTTCCTGGCACTGCAGTGCCCCTCTCCTTTCTACCCCCCCATCCCATGTTGCTGAAGGGGTTAAAACCCCTTCACTGATTTACCTGAATCCAGCGCCGATGTCCCTGGCCGATGGGTCAGGTTCTGCCCACGCTCCTCCCCCACCGACGTCAGCCGGTGGGGGATACCTAATGCGCATGTGCAACAATGCCCGCGCAAGCATTAGACCTCCCCATAGGAATGCATTATTCCATGCTTTCCTATGGGGATTCCAGCGATATTGGAGGTCCTCATGCATAGCGTGAGGACATCCAGCGTTGTTTAAAACACTTTTTGGGTTTTAAGAACTCAGAAGTCCCTCTAGTGGCTGATAGACAGCCACTAGAAGAAGACGTAACCCTGCAAGGTAATTATTGCCGTTTATAAAAACTGCAATAATTACACTTGCAAGGTTAAGGTTGATGGGAGTTGGTACCCAGACCACTCCAATCGGCAGAAGTGGTCTGGGTGCCTGGAGTGTCCCTTTAAGATAATATAATCCGTAGTGCATAATCTCATTGTACAATTATTATTTTGTAGAAAGAAAAACAGTATAGCTAAAACCTATTTTTAAAAGCAATCTACCCTTATCTTTCTCTATAATTGAATTTCTACCAGTAAACCTGCTTACCATTCTAAGGTGGCACAATGAATCTGGTAGTAGAGTAATTTTTACGTAATATGTAATTAAATAGTCCTAGAAGTTATTGCAAGATATATGATTGAGCTTGCAGTACTGGTACTTGAAAACTTTTAATTTAAGATTCTTCATCAATTTAAAGTATGCCCCGGGATCAAACTAAATTGACCATGAGGTTATAAGTATCTAACTACAAGCTGTGCTGAAAGATGTCAATTTGTCATTTTACGATTTTTACAGAAGTGCAGATCGTCCCTTTTTTTTGAGAAGTGAAAAAATATTGAAGAGGCAGACAGCATGCAAATTTGGTGCCTAGTAGGAAGTAAATTGGCGTAACGCTCTAAGAAAAACACTGCTCTTGTTAAAAATTTCCAGCAGTTCCGGAGCCTCACGATCCATTTCCAAATATTCCCCCACGTGCTCTCCAACATAGAAAAATAAAGGTAGCAAGAGGTGGTGAACATCTAAGCTTATTGGTATTTAAAGTTCGAAGAAAAAAAAAATGCCAATTAGTGAAATTAGCTTCTACAAGCAAAGCATAGAGTCTCACATTAATCATTATTTTTCTCTAAGGCATTTCTGACCTACTGGGCAATGCAAAAAAGCACTCCAGTGGAACAAAAACGTGTAATCATTATTTCTGACTGGAGGATTTTGGTATTCCCAATTCAATGTACTTGTATTATGATTCTTATGCTTATTTACATTCGGCAATAGAATCAAGATTAAGTGATTTTAGAAAATGAATCTTTGGTCATACAAGGTTATGTTTATCATAATCTAGCTATACTTACATGTTGTCTAATGGGCACTAACATTAAAGGGACACTGTAGGTACTTTAACAACTTAGTTTTATTGAAGTTGTTTTAGTGCATGCAGTCCTGCCCCCTCTCTCCTCCCAGTCCCCCGAAAAGCCTTTAGTTCACTGTGTCATTGCTCACAATGAGTAGCATTCCATTTTCAACGCTATTCAGCAGGTGCTAGTGAAGCCTCAGAGCAACCAGTGTCCAGATATACTAGTGAAAGGATTCAGGCACTCCACTTCCCATTGTCAGACAGATTTATTGGACAAACATCAACAGCGGTGTTTCAGGACACAGCACGCAGGTCGTTCGTAAGCTGTTTCTCTGCTTTAGAAAGTCGTGTGTGCTGAAACACAGATATTAATGTTTGTCCACTGAATCCGTCTGATATCACACTGAGCAGGTTGGCTAATGCTGCAATCGACAATTTAATCAGACTAAAAATATATCTGGTTTTATTTGTAGGTTAATAGGACTCTGAGCACATATGAAAAGCAAAATTGATATCACGCTCTCAAACACCAAATGCATGTTAGATCTCAAGATAAAAAAAGAGTATAATCCGAGTTTAGCTGAGTTCTAATCTCTGGATATTGTGAGGGATCCATCCCCTTTTCACCTTGTGCTGTCCTAATCAGTTACCATATGATTAACGTGTCTATCAATAAAAATGCTATCTTTATTCCAGTATTAAGTTCTGAAAGTTTCCTACTGTAAGTTAGCAGTGTTTAGGTCTACATGTTTTATCCTGGGGCTATGTAATAATTGTTTTCATTTTTACAGGCCGGTTCCAAATGCAAGCTCATGACACAGATGCAGATTATATTTTTTATCTTGAATTATTCTGCAAGTTATAAAAACTTTAAATGAAATTATGCTACTCGTTTTTGGCAAGTTATCCTTGCTATTGCGGTATAAGCATTCTAGTGAGTCACAGTGAGTGTGTCTTCACCAGGGGTTATAAGAATCTGACTCATTGTCCGAAGTCTAAAATTAGGGCTCTGCTAGAGAATAGCACGTGACATGTATGATCTTTTAATCGTGAAATGATTTACATTCTCTGCTATCCTAAGTATATACATATACATAGGCTGAATGTGTCTGTTTACTATTTTACATAGCAGGGTAAACAATAAAATTATAAAAAAAGAAATCTGAAACAAGCATTCGACTTGCAAGCAAAATAACAGCCTGTAATGTAATGAAGATATGAAGATATGTAATACCCATATTACAGCCAGTGACACACAAGGGCCCTGCCAGTTGCCAGCTTGCAGCTGCTGCTACTTAACTCACACAGATGAATTAAAGAGGAAAGATACTGTATGATCTACAGTATTTAATCTAATTGCTGTACTAAGATTGAAACTGTGTGCGAAAAGCGAAAAACAAACCCACTGAAACCGAATGCAAAAATAAAAAAACAAAACTGAAATTTATAGCGAAAAAAAGAGCACTAATTCTCGGGCAATTGCTCTTGAAGTCTAGCTGTCTCTGAGTTGCTTGTTATACTCCCAGTGTCCTTCTCGGACAGACAATGCACTGGCAAGGCATCTGTCTACGTTCTTCTCCCCCTTGACTCCTGCACTGTTATCGGCCTTTTTTTTTATTGGAGGAGACATGGCTGTGGTTTCTACAGTTGGTTAGTTTAAACTGTGCAAAAAATGTAAAAAAGTAAACTTTTACACGTGCAACAAAAACTAATTATGAGAGCTCTAAGAAGAAATTAGAGAAACTTGATAGCTTGTCCTTCGGTAAATCTGCACAAGAGGTACAGCAACCCTGGACAATCGTATAAGCCATATTTGAGCCTTGTCAGCAAGGTGTACCTGATACCTTCTAGGCACAGTGAGCACGGGGTCTACAACTGGATTAACCTTTTAACTTGGAGAAAGTCCAAGTTAAAGGAACACTATAGTCACCTAAATTACTTTAGCTAAATAAAGCAGTTTTAGTGTATAAATCATTCCCCTGCAATTTCACTGCTCAATCCACTGTCATTTAGGAGTTAAATCACTTTGTTTCTGTTTATGCAGCCCTAGCAACACCTCCCCTGGCTATGATTGACAGAGCCTGCATGAAAAAAAAACCTGGTTTCACTTTCAAACAGGTGTAATTTACCTTAAATGATTGTATCTCAATCTCTAAATAAAAATGTAATCACATACAGGAGGCTCTTGCGGGGTCTAGCAGGCTATTAACATAGCAGGGGATAAGAAAATCTTAATTAAACAGAACTTGCAATAAAGAAAGCCTAGATAGGGCTCTCTTTACAGGAAGTGTTTATGGAAGGCTGTGCAAGTCACACGCAGGGAGGTGTGACTAGGGTTCATAAACAAAGGGATTTAACTCCTAAATGGCAGAAGATTGAGCAGTGAGGCTGCAGGGGCATGATCTATACACCAAAATTGCCTTATCAAGCCAAAGTTTTTCCGGTGACTATAGTGCAAGAAAAACAGATAATATAAGGGCTCTGAAAATAAATCCCAGCTCAGGTCTCAAAAATGTTTTTCTCACATGTGCCATTACAAAGAGAACCTATACCAATTACTTATCATAAGGGCAGACAAGAACTGAAATGCTGGGAAGTTCTCTTTGGACAAGATATACAGCAATCCCAGATACAACAGATACAACAAACTTCCACACATGGCCACATTCTTTGTCTTCCACTGTTTGGAAGAAACCATTCTAGAACAGATCTAGAAGTGCTGCCCCACACTGTTGTCCCTCTTAACTCCTCAAAGCAGTGACCTAATAGGAAGTCCAACCATAACTTTTGATTAGACATATGGATAACATTCCAAGATGGACAGCTTTTCGACTACTCTAGAAACATAAAATTGCTGGTTGATTGTTTTCTTCTGATGTAAAACTGGATTTTAACTGATGATCACTAGGTTGTTAACCTTGCTTGCTCATCACTTTGCTTCTAATTAATTTTCTAACAAAGGTAGCTTAACCTCTGCATAATGTGAGCCTAAAATGATTCTGCAGAAGCAGTCATACTGAGTTTAGTAACTGAAATTATAAAGATTTTAAAAAATCTAGAATTAGCCAGATTTGAAAATCTTTGTTTATTTTTTGGAGTGTATTATAATCCAACAACCCATCCAAAATGTTTTCAGACTTTTAATCAGACGGATCTAACTTGCTTGAGGCTCTGAGGTTAACAGCAAATATAAAGCTTAATTACGGGTTTTGGTTTATACCGCATGCCCCTGCAATCTCACTGCTCATGTATCTGCCATTTAGTAGCTAAATTTCTTTGTTAATGCAGCTATAGCCACACCTCACCTGCTGAAGCTCACACAACCTCCCTACACACTTCCTGAAAAAGAAATCTAAAGATTTAAGCTTGTATTATTGCACAGTAGACTTTTGCACAAGTTTGTTTCATGTGTCTTGGACAAATAAAATTACTTTAAATCTACGCCCAACTGAATTGATCCATCCAGGTTTTAGCTGTGGAGTCTTATTCAATTAATTAAACACAGTGTGATTAATCAGACTTTATTTTATCTCCTACTCTGATAATTCCTTCAATTAACAGAGGAGATACACACACCTAAAGTAAACACACTGTACTGTAAGATCAGATTGAAAATTATTTATTTTTTCTTAGGGACAGCCAGGAAAGGTATGGCTAGGCCTCATAAACAAACATACCTATTCACTAAAACAGGCGTAGGTAGACAAACTTCGACATGCCAGATATGGTGGGCTACATCTCCCCTCTTGTTTTATCAGCATTAGGTCTGTAAGGGCCAGGGCTGTCCCAAGAAATTGTGCTGCCTGGGTCCAAGGATGAAATGCTACACATTACCCCCACCCCCAAAAAGCCCCAAAACATATATATTTCTGCAATGGTATTGTCTTTATGTGTGTGTGTTGTGGATAAGATGTGTGCCTGTGTGCACACTGGGAATGCAGTGTGTGTCTAACTGTGTGCTGGGGATGATATTTGTCTGTGTGTTTGCTGTGGAGGAAGTGTGTGCAAAATGGCAAGTCTTGTTGGGTGTTAACCCAAAAGTGGTAGAAGTAAAAACAACCAGTGAACTGGCATCAGGGAAAGCATTGGGTTGGCTAAAAATCAGCCAATTTGATGATATCACAAAGACGACAGGGCCAAGGCCGGTGGACAAGCGCGGTGCTGGAAATAAAGTGAGGTTTAAACTTTTATAGGGTAGCTATTTGGGGGCAAGCCACATAAATGCTGGGTTTAGCACTATAGGGTCAGGAATACATGTTTGTATTCCTGACCTTATAGTGATCCTTTAATGTTTATTGCTGTGAGAAATATTCCATAATCCTCTGCAAACCATTGTATTCACTAGGATGCTCCAAAACTCACTATATTGAAAATCATTGACTGATCCCATACACAGAAATGCATTGTATGGTGTTTATGTAGATGACAGTGATATCAAACTCTGGCTCCACAGCTGTTGTTGGAGTATATTTCCGATCATTACCTGCCAACATATTGTTAATAAAGAACCATAGATTATGTACTCCAACTGCATCTGGAAAATCACAGTACAACAATCTATTACATGTTATGTTCAGCCTTATTATAAATTCTGAATGCAAATATACAATTGTGCTGAACCTTCAATTCATACTTTGAAAGTATGTGAAACAAGTGAAAATGAAATGAGCTCTCAATATAGCATTAAAACAGCCTTCTGACTTACAAGAGAAACCGAAAGCAATTTGAAAGGCATTAACTATAACTATATAATTAGCAACTTAGCTCAAACTTCTCAAGCCAGTGACATAGTGGCACTCACATGTTTTACATCAATTAAAAGCAGCCCAAAGGACCAACAATTGCAATTACAATTTCTCAAGAAAAATGTACATTGAAACACATCTGTCCTTGACTACCGAGCGAAAGGTGTGTGTAGTAATTTCATGGGTGGAAAGGCTTTACAGCTCATTATCTTTGTTCAAATTATTGTGGTGTTAGAAATGAAACGCAGTAATTGAAGTCAACGAAGGATAAAAGTTGTTTTTCAAGACATCTCAAAAAAACGGCAATTTGTGCATACAATCAATAATAGTATTTAAACCAATTCACTGTTATTGTTGATTCAGACAGCATTTTGGTTTTATTTGGTTTTGAGACAGGTCCTTCAGAACTTTAACTTTATGATCGGTAGGAAATTAACCATCAAAGCGTTATAGAATAAATGCAATCTCAGTTTTTGTCAAGGGGTTTAATAGAACACTGATAATTATAGGTTCTGTACTGAATGTACCTAGAATCTATTCCATGTTTATAGATGATGTTAGTGGAGACTTTTCAGAACACAGATAAAAGTATTGCTTAATACATATTATTTGATACTGATTATAGCGTTTTGGCCTCTTAGCTACTCGGTAATGCTAATTTGCAGAATACGTGAACTGCCTTTTAACATCCCATCAAAATCGTTGTTAAAACCACTGCTGACAGAAAATTAGAAAAGCTACCATAACGAGATGTTATGTTAAAAATTAACACACTTTGTTTGGTATTTTAAACTTTTTTTAATCTTTTCTTGACACTGGACGTCCTCACGCTTGTAAACAAAAGAGCAAATTTGTTTTAAGAAGACGTGCATGTGCATATAACCAATGTTTCAGTCCAACTACCTTGACATATTAAGAAACGTTTGGTAATGGGACTGAAATGGTGAATTTATGCTGGATCTTCTTGATTTTGAAGTCTTATGAGTGTCTTTTTTACTTTGGCTGAGATCATCAAACTTGATGATTTCAGTCAATCCAATGCTTTCTAATAGGAAAGCATCCGGAGGCCAATCTACATGCGTGGCAAAAATCTGCGTGGCCAATCAGCATCTTCATGGGGAGCATTCAGCACTTCCATGCAGACCCAATCCAATACTCCCTCCCCCATTCTAATACACTGCCCACAAATCCAATACATTGCCTCCAAACCTAATACACTGCCCCCCTCCTTCCACTCTAATACACAGCACCCTCCACCATTATAATACGCTGCTCACAAAGCCAACACACTGCCCCCCCTCCACTCTAATACACTGCCCCTCCTCCCTCCACTCTAATTTAATACACTTCCCCTCCTCTGAGCACTCTAATTGAATAAACTGCCCTCCCTCCCACAATTTAATACACTGCCCTCCCCCCAATTTAACACACTGACCACCTCTCTAATTCATTGTCCCCTCACTCCCCAAAATGAATACACTGCCCCCCTCTTCAATCTAGCACACTACACAGGAAGGTCCCCCAAACCCTCTTCCCCTACCTTAAGATAAGCCACCCATCCTCCAGTTGCAGCTCTGCTCTTCTTTGCTCAAGTTGTCTAGACACTCCTCTGACACTGTGAGCAGGAGGGAAGGAGGAGTGGCTGGCCTGCGGAAGCACGCGATCGGCCGTGGGAGGGAAGACAAGAATCAGACAAGATCTTTCCTGTCTTACAGCTGATCGCAGCCACAACAAAAAGTGGCCCCAGGGCAGGTGGGCCGCAAATATATCCATTGTGGGCCGCATGCGGCCCGCAAGCCACGAGTTTGCTGTAAGGTATCTGCAGTGTAAAACCAAGTGATAATATGGAGTGCTTCTCCAACAAGATTTATTTGGTTACATTAAGTATCAGAGATTTTTTTTGTTATAGAATAAGAAAAATGAAGACATCTAATTATTTTTGTACATGGAAAAAATAGCTATATTTTTTTCTTAAATCACTAAAGCATAAAATGTTGCTCATATTTTGTACAGACAGAGATTGACTAACAATCGGAGAACACAGATAAAATATTCTTACTTGTAGACATCATGTTGAGTTTTTTTTCTGAAAAATACAATACCCTAATGATCCCAACAAATAGACTGTTGGACGTATTTTCAAAGACCCAGAAAGAATAAACTGTTAGGATGCCGTGGTCAGTATAAACTGATTTTGCTTTATTATGGCTATTCACATAACTCCTGCACACGGTGACTAGGAAAATACATTATCTTAGTAAATTATATAGATTATGCAAATAGATTCTTTGCATCTGAAAAGATTAGTTATGGCCAACCAACATATTTGATTCACAATATGAATAATTTTCACAATTATTCCATGCAGAATAAGCTTTTTGAATTTGACATGATGCAAAATAGCAAAAATATATGTAAATTGAAATAAATATGCACTTTTCGGTCCTATTTGTACATGCAAACAGGCATTGCTAATCAAGGAATCATTTAGCATAATGTAGTTATAGGGAACAAAATACTCTGTTGGGCAGCATAATGAAGTCATAGGAAATTAACATAAAAATACCTAGGTTATTATTATTATTATTGCCTTTTATGTAGCGCCAGATTGCGTAGCACTTTACAATATTATGAGAGGGGGATTGAACTATAAATCGGACAATTACAAGAAATCCTACAGAAACGATAGGTTGTAGAGAACCCTGCTCAAACAAGCTTACAGTCTTTAAGAGGTGGGGTATAAAACACATAAGGACAGGAAATAGCAATCAAATAAGGTGGGAGTGAAGCAGAGCTGGAGGAGAGAGTAAAGTGCTGCCCTTTAGGAGAGAGCAAGAGACAGGTATGTAAGGCAGAGGATACTCTGGGAAGTCATACGCTTTCCTAAAGAGATGGGTTTTAAGGCACTTCTTAAATGATTGAAGACTAGGGCATAGTCTGATGGCAGTAGGCAGGCTATTCCATAGGAAGGGAGCCACCTGTCCTGCAAGCGTGAGTTGGCCGTACGGGTGCGAGCAGCGTACACAAGAAGTTCACGGGCAGAGCGGAGAGACCAAGAATGGGCATACCTATGGATTTGTGAAGAGATATAAGAGGTGGTAAAATTGTTCAGTGCTTTATAGGTATGGGTTAGCACTTTGAAGTGACTTCTATAGGATACAGGAAGCCTAAGGACTGACAGAGTGGTGAGGTTTGAGAGGACCGACTAGAGAGGAAAATCAGTCTGGTGGCAGCATTCATTACAGACTGCAGTGGAGCAATATGGCTTTTGGGAAGACCTATTATGAAAGGGTTACAATAATCCTTGTCGGAAATTACTAGAGCATAGACAAGCTCCTTGGTAGCATCTTGTGTAAGAAAGGGGTGGATGCAAGCTATGTTTTTAAGATGGAATCTACAGTATTTGGCAACATACTGGATGTGCGGTTTAATGGTGAGGCCAATATCAAGTATGACGCCAAGACAGCGCGCTTGCAAGGATGGACTTATGTGGATACCACTAACTTGAAGGGAGAGTAAAAGAGGAGGGTCTGTATAAGGAGGAGGAAAGAGAGATTGAGTTTCAGAAAGTGGGAGGACATCCAGTCAGAGATGGAAGAAAGGCAATCAGTGACATGTTGCAGGACAGCAGAGGAAGGTCCAGGGGGGAGAGATATATGTGGGTGTCATCAGCGTACAGGTGGTAGTGGAATCCAAATGAGGTTATAAGTTTGCCAAGAGAAGCAGTATAAAAAGAAAATAGAAGGGGACCAAGGACAGAGCATGGGGGGGCTCCGACTGAGACAGGACGAAGAAAAGGAGACACTGAATGAGCATTTGGAGAGAGAAGAGGAAAACCACGAGAGGACAGAGTCACAGAGACCGAGTGATTGAAGAGTTTGAAGAAGGAGAGCATGATCAACGGTGTCAAAAGCATCAGAGAGGTCAAGAAGAATTAGTATGGAGTAGTGGCCTTTGGATTTAGCTGAAATTAGGTAGTTAGTAACTTTAAGAAGAGCAGTCTCAGTAAAGTGGACAGGTCGGTAGCCAGAATGAAGAGGGTCAAGGAGAGAGTTGGAATTTAGGAAGTGAGACATAAAGGTAAATACAAGTCTTTCCAGAAGCTTTGAGGAAAAAGGGAGCAGGGATATGGGACGATATTTAGAGGGGGAGGACGGGTCAAGAGATGTTTTTATCAGGATATGTAATACAGTGGCATGTTCAAAGTCAGCAGAGACAGCGCCAGAAGAGAGAGAGTAGTTGAAAATGTGTGTTAAGGAAGGCACAAGACAAGGGGAGAGAGATCTGATAAGGTGAGATGGGACAGGATCAAGCTGGCAAGTGGTGGGGCGAGAGGAAAGGAGAAGCACAGCCGGGGAGAAAGTCTGAAGGGTAGGAAAGACATGATCTACATGTGGTTGAGAAAGAGAACGGCAAGGTGGGGAGAATTATTTCCTTAGCTGTTCAATCTTGTGGGTAAAGTAGCATACAAAGTTATCGGCTGTAAGGTTAGTTTGGGGGGTGGCCACAGCAGACGCCTTTGAAGATGTCAAAGAGACGCCTGGGATTGTGGGAGCATGAACTAATGAGAGAGGAAAATTATGACTGTTTGGCGAGGGCAAGGGCTGCGCTGTATGAACACAATATGAATATATAATGGAGATAGTCTCCAGGAGCGTTCATCACAACAGGAGCATCTTTGCAGGTAGCGTGTTGATTTAGTATGCCACGGTTTGGGGAGTGTCCTCCTCGAGGTGCATGTTTGGAGTGGGGCTGCAGCGTTCAAGGCAGAGGTTAGGGTAGTGTTATATGTGGAGATGGCCAGTGAGGGACAGGAGAGGGACGGAACGGATAGCAGTTGTGAATCAATATCAGCTGACAACTGCTGGAGGTCAGTAGAACTAAGGTTCCCTCCTGAGTTGAGGAGGGTTAGTCTGAGGTTGTTGATTGAGGGGTTTAAATAGTATATTCTAGGAAAACTTAAAGAATGCAATACATGAAATAGCAATTTCCCAGCATGTAGGCTTCTTGTTGACTATCACTAGAGCAGCCCAATAAATCCTGTACAAATACATGATTCCATTGTCTAGGGCAGGGGGAGTCAGCCTTCGACACTCCAGATGTTGTGGAATACATCTCCCCTGATGCTTTGAAGCATTATTATGACCTTATGGGCAATATAGGAGATGTGATCCACAACATCTGGAGAGCTGAATGTTTCCTACACCTGGTCTAAGGCGATAACAGGATGAGGTAACCAGGTAAATTTTAAATCATCTCAAAATAGAGTTTGACTACTCACTGTTGGACTGTGCCAGGGAAATCCTGACACTATATGCCAATGCAGAACACTGTATTTTATTTTTATTTTATTTTTCAGATCTCAAAAACTAATATTTGTTAAAATTAAAAATCATGATAAATGACTGCTCCCATTCAAACGTTACAATGAAAATATCTATATTACAAAAACAACTGAAAAATATAGGAGTGTCATCTTAGGGAATAATATAATACTGTATTTCTTCATGTGCTATTTCCCAATAAAAGCAAAGCCCACAGTTTCTCAATGAGAATAAAGAAACGGGAACATCATTCTTTATAATGATCATATTGATTACAGTTTGCAGGAAGGTCAATTATTACGGAGTAACCATCTCTGTGTTTGACATTTCAATTCAATTATCTAAATATGCAGAGTCTTTGGGGATGCAATGCCTTTTTTCCTGTCCTAAATGGTTGTTGTTGCAATGCAATTCTGCCTGCATGCTGATAATTTAAATTTAGGAAACACACTTACTCAATGGGAGTTTTTCAAGCAAAAAGCAATGGACTAAATTGTTCTAAGTATTTGAAATTGAACATGTTTTGCTTAGTAGAGAGTGGAAAAAAAGCTACCGTATACAATATCCCAGCATACTAAATTATATCCTAAAGGAGTTGGTGGGAGGTTAGCTAATACAAATTCACTGTTTCAATTATTATTTCGTATATTTGCCAAGCCTTATTTTTTTCCTACTTGAAGAGGTGGAATAGATCTCTTAACCTTTTTAACCACACATTCTTTAACCACTGAGCTGCAGACAATTGTCCCGTGCACTCAAAGTTTAAAATCTTCTTTTCTGGGTAGACATACATCTCTTTCCCAACTGTGTTGGGAGGTATTCCATCATGCCAAATTATTATGAAAATAAATATAAGGGTCTGTCCTAAATCAAATCACAGGGTTCATCTATAAACTATGATGAATTGTTAAGAAT
The DNA here is from genome assembly GCF_036172605.1 of Pelobates fuscus. Taxonomy (NCBI): domain Eukaryota; kingdom Metazoa; phylum Chordata; class Amphibia; order Anura; family Pelobatidae; genus Pelobates; species Pelobates fuscus. The sequence goes on from NC_086319.1 coordinate 346,320,804, forward strand.
TCACTGTGAAATTGTACATTTTAGGCCAATAGTATTTAAAAAAAAAAAAAATTAAAATATGCAAGTTAGTAGGTTTCTAGCTAAGCTATTTTTTTATTAGAATTAGCAATTCCTGATAGTTTACTACTATGGTGAATTCCCAACATGTTTTGCAAATTGTGGAGAATCTGATAGTATATATTATTAGATATGTACCAGTGTAACGGACCGTTTCAGCAGACAAGGGATTAAAATCCGTTTAGGCGATAATCCCCTTTTCACAGACAGGCACAGCTACTGTAGAATCACTCCCGAAAAACTCCCGAATTGGATATAAGTGAATGCACCAAACTCTCGAACTGCATACAAGGGAATAAGGTAGCACTCCAAACTCCCGAACTGGAACCTCACGAATAGCTGCTAGCAGACGAACAGGAAAAGCTCCCAAGCGGCTTACACTCCTGGCAGTCAGTCCCTATCAGCATACACTGAATCCCCCCAAGAACGAGACAAGGCTCCGTGTTGAGGGTCAAGCAGTGGTCTGTTTATTGAGGGCTACCTGCCCCTGTATTTATGCAGGTCTCCCACCTGGTGGACACTCCCCTAGGGGACCAGATGGAAGACTGTAACAACGGACAGACAAGTAGCAATTACAGATGTACAGAAGTAAGAAATCCCCACATTGCATCCTGGCTTCCTCCCCTCTGCCCTGGAGAAGTAATTCAATTATCTCCCAGGACAAAGGCAAAACTCCATTACACACGTGGGGACACAAAGAAAGACTATCACTTTAAAATATATAAAGACACATTTTATACATAAAACACAGACATGTAATATATCCCCAGATAGCTCAGGTCTGAGTGCACATTATTAGGAGAATGGCACTCAGACCACACGAATACAGTTTAATTGCCATGGAGCCAGAGACTTTAATTACATGAATTGGCTCCACGGCATAGCTATCTGGGTTAACATTCACATAAAATAAACTACCGAATTTACATGCATTCGGTTAAATATATATGAATTAGAACCAGGGGCTGGAGGTTCAGCAGTGCCTGCACGTAAAAGTGTCCGGGTTTGGTGCATGAAAGCCATGCAGAAAAGCGCTGGCTGCCCGGGGAGCTCCAGAACACCTCCATCTAGTGGCCACTAAGTGTAACCGCGACCACCCAGTAACAATCAATTAAGCTGCGGTTAACCGCAGCTACTGGGTGGTCAATTGCCGGCACACGCTTCAGGGAGGTCGATTGGAGGCACACGCCAGCTTCTGGGTGGCCCATTAACAGCGCCGGCTGGCTTTCCACGGCTCTGGGGAGGCTGAAAAGAAGCTGTTTGTTCGGTAGATAGAATCTACCGAACGGCTGTGCAGAAAGGGAGAAATAAATCCTTCTGCACAGTAAAATTAACCCTTTAGCTGCCGGTCCGTAATCCAAAGGCAGCAGGCGGGCGACCAGGCTCCTCCAATGCAATGTGGCGAGATTGGTCTCGTCACAACCAGAAACTAGTCTAAATTTACTATACATCTCTCAATCGAATATATTAACAGTTGTCTATGAATAGCCTCAGTTCTGTTCACCTGAGTAATTCTGGGAGGAGGTTTTTTTAATGGGGTGGTAAGACAAAAGGGGAATGGTTAAGTTGCAGAATTCTGAAAAACATCTATTTAAAAAAAAATGTATGCAAAACATGAATTTAAGAATTTATGTTAGAATAAAAAATGAAATACAGTAGTATAACCCAGCAGTGCTGTTTTTCACAATTACTGTTTTCACATATTTAATGGTGTATGCTGAATAGTGTTTACTTAAGGGAAAGTACAGTATGTTTAACGTTTTGACCTAAATAATTTTTGTGTTGATGAAAGAAATGATTTTGAGATAGTATTTTCTTAACAAATAATAATTGATAAGTGAAATATTAAAACAGCTTACATTAAAGGGACACTACACTGCCCTAACAAATAATAATAATAGTTGTTTAACCCCTTAAGACCGTAGGGCGTACTATTACGTCCTTTTTAAAGTGTCTCTAAACGCCGCAGGACGTAATAGTACGCCCTCCGTTTTTTTTTTTCACTTATTCGGTTGCCGCCGATCCCACGCCGGCGATCGCAGTTGGGGGGACTCCCAGGGAGCCCCCCGCGGAACCTCTGTCCTCTTCAGCCCACCCGGGCCATGTGAGAGTGAGGTCCTTGCGAGGACCTCACAATCACATGGCCGGGATAGCTGGCTGCAGCAATGCCAGCAGGGGGACTAACTGTAATGACAGTTAGTCCCCCTGCTGGCTGGAAATAAAATTAAAATAAGTGTAAAAAAATATATATACTTAGATCATATATATATATATTATATATATATATGATCTAAGTATACATATACACATATACACACACACATACACTGTCTAGGTGTATTTTAATATTAATATATATATATATATAATTATATATATATATATTAATATCAAATTACATGTAGACTGATACTGATTAAATATATATATAATTATTGTTATACATATATATTTATATATAATATAAAAAAATATGTAAATACGTAAATAAATAAAATAAAAAAATAATTAAAAATAAAATATTAAAAAATATATAGATGTGTTTTATTTCGTTCTAACTGTATTGTGATATTAATATATATATATATATATATATATTTATATTAAAATACATGTAGAACAAAATAATATATATATCTATATACATAAATATATACGTATATATCACTATATATATACCTATATATAAATAAAAATATTAAAAAAAATATATATATATACGTATATATACACATATGTATATATATACATATATTAATTCTACACATATATTTATGTAATAATTTTACATAATTAGGTATCCTAATTAATTACAATTAGCGGGACCTGCCTGACAACCCATGCCGAAAGTATAGGGAATTTAATTTGCTAGCACTATATTTAACCCTATAACTTTCCAAGACACCATAAAACCTGTACATGGGGGGTACTGTTTTACTCAGAAGACTTTGCTGAACACAAATATTAGTGTTTCAAAACAGTAAAATTTATTACAACGATGATATCGCCAGTAAAAGTGAAGTTTTTTGCATTTTTCACGCACAAACAGCATTTACACGGACGATATTATTGCTGCAATACTTTTTACTGTTTTGAAACACAAATATTTGTGTTCAGCGAAGTCTCCCGAGTACAACAGTACCCCTCATGTACAGGTTTTATGGTGTTTTCAAAAATTACAGTGTCAAATGGCTTGTGTTTCATTTTTTTCACATTAAAATTCGCTTTGCTGAATACAAATATGAGACTTTGCTGAATACAAATATGTGTATTTTATTGCAGTAAAAGCAAACAGTATTATGACATTGACAGTTAAAATGTCATGTAGAACTAAAAAAATAAAAAAAACTTATTTTCTCCCATTTCTTTCATATTAAATTATGTTTCATAGCTAAATATTTGATATTAAATAATAAAATGATATATAATAAGGGGGGGTGCATTTAATATGAAAGAGGTGAATTACGGTTGGACAGACATATAGCGCAAATGCCAGGTTTTGTTTACATTTTGTTTCGTTCACAACTTGTATAATTGGCTGCGGTCTTAAGGGGTTAATAGATATACCCCAATGAAAACATGCATGCATTTAATTACGCATTGTACTTTAATTAGTCTTTTATATATAAAACCATTTGCAAAAGCAACCAATCTCTAAGCTACAGCCTTTGCAAGCCCAGCCTTTCTTCACTGGCATAGACTTCATATAGCTGTCCAATCATAGACTTCTCAATGCAGCTCAATGAGACGTCTTTGAATGGCAGGTGCAATTGTCTGCCTCTTGAGTTCAGCTCTACTGTGCTAAGCATACCAGGAAGTAACCTAATTGATTGTCTGATTGACAGCCATGGGGTGTAACAAGGTTAATTTATAAAAGTGCCAATTTGTAATGAAATCAGCACTTTATGTAAAATATTTAAAGCACATATAAAGCACTTCAACAAGCTAAAGTGCTTTAGGGTACTGAAGTGTCCCTTAAAGAGTGCCTACTTCACAGACTAATTTACATAAACCTTTTACATCTTTGGAGATAGTGTTCTTAGTTGCTTGTTATACCTTCTTGTTAAGATCTGAGATGATAAATTCACAGGAAAAGATACCTGTGCGTTTTTACTAAACACTGAATAGTAGTAAGCAGAAGCTGGAATTGCAAAATGTAGGCTCAAAGTGCTGATTTGACAAAATTCTCGAGCTATAACCAATTCCCAATCCAACTTCTTTTCCAATTAATATATTGTTCCATCGGCAATCGGTCTAGTACAAATAAGGATGTGGCATCAGTCATTCCCAACCTGAAAATGAACCAGCTAGTGAAATATAATGATATATTGCCGTACTTTGGGGCAAACTATCTTGCTCCATTAATCTACATTTGATAAAAGAAGAACTCTGGATAGATTGTCATACCATTTTTTTCTTTAAAAAGCTTTTAAACCACCCATTCTTGTAGATCTGTAGAAGCCTTGTTCCTGTGACGAAACCAACCTTGCCACTGGGCATTGGAGAAGCCTGTTTGCCTGCCTCCTGCCTGCTGACTATCGTCCCTGGGAGATTTGGCCCTTTAAATACAGTATTTGGGCATATTGTATTTTATTATGCTGCTGCTGGCCCTTTAAGAACCATCTGGGTACATACTGTGGAGTTACTGGGTGGCCACCATTTCATGTATCAGAGGTTCATGGTGAGAACAATGGATGAAGCACATGGTGAGAACAATGGATGGTGGGCATTTTAACTCAAAGACACTGTTTGAACTTTTCTACACGGTGCCATCTCGCCGGTATTTGGTGCAAAAAGACATCGTGCAGTAGTTTTAAACTATACAACAGGGGACACATTATACAGTAATTATTTTTCATGTAGCCTGTATATGTTCTGCGGAATCTGCATTAAACTGTATCTTCCAAACTACTGAACGGATCTGGGTGAATTTTGGATATGTGGTTCACCCAGATCCCCCGGGTTATATGGGGTTATTGCATGTTTTGGGGTCCCTGTGATATGTTTTATAATACTGTATTTCTCTGCCTGTGATAATTATATTACCCATTATATTGTGTTCAGTAAATCATATTACAGGCAGAGGGGAGGATTTTGTGTGGGAGTGTCTGTGTGTATTGTATGGATTGATTGGTTGTATTTCAAAACCCTGTGGGCAGTACTATGTTTGTGGATTGTGAATAAAAGAGGCTGTATGTGCCAGTACAGTCAGTTCTGCTTGACCTCAAAACGAAGTGTTGTCTCGTTATTGGAGGAATTAGATTGTATGCTGATTGCCAGAAGTGTAAGCTGATTGTATGCTTTTCCTGTTCAGCTGTTTACAGCATTCATATGCTTGAGAACATTTGTATGCGTCTCCGGTTCGGTGGTTGTGGTGTCTGCTGCAGTGCTTGGAGTCCTCAGGAAGCGCTAGGAGCACCCTTCAATGGAGGTACCCAGTCGGGGTGCCCGTCGATCCGTTACAGTTCCATTATTTCCGTAATAGCAATTTCAATAGCAGAGCGATAAACACAGCTTTGAAGAGTTACCTTTTTGTTCCCCTATGTTCACCTCCAAAGCTTCTACTTCCAAAGTTAATAGTCATGTGAAATGATGAAATGATGGAGGCATGTTTCCTTATGTTTAACATTTATAGCCAAACAGCACATGTAATGGCTTTGGGTAAGCAAGCACGGTTTGTTTAATTCTTTCTATTTCTTTTTCTCAACTTCCTATGCGCAATATAAAATTGACAAATAATGTTCATTAAATAACGTCATGGTTTATGGCTCTGACAGCGAGGACACAACCAATAATGGCTCAAGAGTTATTACTTAGCCGTGATTTATTGTTACGTTAGAACTTTGTCTATTAATTTATCATCACAGGAAGTCAGTCTAGTAAACACTCTAAGATGAAAATGGAATGGGTTATAAAGAATGGGAGTGGATGTCAGAGGGGCAGTCACTGGGCCATAAACTATGCATTAAAGGGACATCTACGGAGAGGGACCTATCACTAATCCATTAGCTGTTTCCTTGTTTCTTACAGAAACAACAGTTTTACTCCATGACCTTAATCCTTTTTCTCAATTTATACTTGTTATTTTCAAGTTGAAGATAAGCCAGATAACATCCAAATACTAATGTATATTTATGTTTATTTCGTTACCAGCAAGCTGTAAATTGAGATATCTTAGTGGTCAGAACTCCATCTGAAAATTCATGACATATGCATAGTCACCTTTTCGGCATATGCTTAACAAACGCAAAAACCCCCAAAGATACTCAGACACCATTATTTTGGGAAAATGATCACAGCTTTAATAATATAAATAACACTTAAAAAAGTTTAAGGTCATTTTCCATATATTAAACATAACATATAAACCCCAACTCCTTTAACCCCTTAAGGACACAACTTCTGGAATAAAAGGGAATCATGACTGAATATATCCGTCATTTAATAATACTACCCCAGACAATGACCCACATCACAATAAATAATACCACAGTACAACATATAATTAACATATAAACATAACCATTGCCACAGAGGGCATGATATTCCAGGTTTTTACCATGTAGGGGTATACCGAGATACACCCTACACACCAGTTTTGGCGCTACCAACGAGCTTGAACCTACCAACACCCTTCCAAACCTAATTGTTCTTAGCGAACTAAACTATTTTACATCAGGAGAAACAACCAACACCCCAACTTGTCTATCCATCTCCTGCCGCCATGACCAAACTAAATAATTAAGATGGCCCCTGATCTAAAATGGCCACTACATATATTATGGCCAATATAACCCCACCCCCAATTTTTCTAGCCAATCCCCACACTACATCATTTCTATGCCTAGCAATGTCAAGGCCCATTCCCTTTAGCTGTGCTGCTCCACAGGCTACAATAGGACCTGCATACACCACAGGTTTAATTTCTGACTTGCTTTATTATCGGGAAATAACGCCATCTAATGTACTCTGAAAAGTTTAATTTATCCCTTGCACTTTATTGATCGATGTATATCATACCAGTTGTTTTCATAGCACTTACCATTTATTAATACTTGTGCTTTTTCTGCATCGGAAAGGTTTTTTTTCTTTTATTGTATTTTTTGTTGTTGAAAGTGAGGTAGACTATGCACAGAGTTTTATCTTTTAGAAGTACATAATTGAGAAAGCAGAAAAACTATTAAACTATTAAATATAAAGAAGCAAGGGGGCACTTTTTAGACTACTTTTATAATGTTTTAATTAATCAGAATAAATGTTTGACACTTTTTAAAGGTCAAAAGTCCTAAAAACAAATTGTGCTTTATAAAGAAAGATTCTGTACTATTTATTGTGCTTTAAAAGCAGCATTGCTATTCAGGTCTTGTACTGTATGTGAAAAAATAAAAACATTGATCAGACTTGAACACTCATTTTTTTTTTATTTTTTTGTTTTAGATGTCACTGTTAAAAATGCCAGAATTTTCCATGATTCCATGTGTTTATGCACGTTTTGTAGAATCTTGGCTATATGGCCAGATTGATTTTAAACTTTAAGTTTTGTGAGTTTGCTCAAGATGAGTCAGTGTTTGGTTAAAATTCAATTCAAACATCGGTAAGTTGGGCTGAGATGAAATAGGGATCATGGAAAGTGTACATTGACATCCTGGCATTGTCTTTTCAGAGGGAAATTGTGATATTAAAGTAAAATTATGGTCTCTTTTACATATAAAATAGAATCCATAGTGGAGAATGAACTGTTAGTGGCATGGTGGTCATTTGGAAAACATTGGAAAACCTACTTCATCCTTGCTATTGATAATTTGAAGTCTCCATACATGAAACTCATTAAATGGACAGACGAGCACCACTCATCTCCTGCTTGCCTTTAATCTACTTCCACATGGTGCCATTTTTCATGTCACTTCTCAAATGAAGGCTGGACACGTGGCTAAGGAACCCCTCCAAGGTTTCGGCACCAAAACCATGCCTTTCTCAAGGGTATAAAGTATAAAGAGCAACATCAAATTTTCTTTGGTAATTTCTAATTGAGTTATAAACCATAACAGCACGATTATTGCTTCTTAATCATCCAACTCAGCATTCTGCAGACCTTAATTTTTCTCTGCATTAAAAAATAACTACACTAGTTTAATGTCATATTGTATTATATGAAACACAGTGCCTTTTATATAACCCTCCAATGCTACATCAGAATAATTATGCCAATTCAGATATTCTGTTATTTGATGAACAATACCTCAAACATTCCAATACTTTAATCACATAGTTTAAGAATTAACATTGTTGGATTTCATGTTTAAACTTGTTTTATTGTTCAGAAGATCGTGCCTGCATTCTGTTTTTTAATTAATTCTAGCTCAAATATCCCCAGTAACTGGGCAAAGGATGGATGTTTTTTAATTATCTGAAAGATCATAAAAGAAAGGGAATACAAAACTATTCACGCTAGGGAAGAGTTGCCAAGTGCACCAGCCAGGTTTCAATGAACATTAAAAATTCTATAAGCTTTTCAAACCAGCAGAGGGTAAAATTAGTCACGGTATCAATGCGGATGATCTGCACGTGTTTTGCATTATTATTCTCTTATCGAAATACACAGATGAAATTATAGTTTTGGTTGTTTTTTTTTTTCCATGAAAAAAATTGTTGAGAATTCTACTCTGTTTAACACATGTGATGATAAATAAATTTTTAAATAAATAAATTATCTAAGCATTTATTTTTTAAAATGTATTCTAAACTTATTATAAAATTCACAAAATGTAGATTACAAACTAAGGTAGGAATAATATAGAACAACGACATTGTATTACAATCAAGGTGAAATTACCTGAAAGGCATTGTACAATTTTCAACTTTATAGTATGCGTTTTTGTCATTGCTATAATGGGTCACGATGCTTGGCCAGAGACACGTGTCAGTGTCTTACAATGCTAGTTTCTGCACTTCTGTTCTTGTGGTTTTTCATTGTCATCACTCTTATGCCTTTGTGTATACATATGCAATTGTTAAAATCTCCTTATTCAACAATAAAGATTGTAAAAAATAAATAAAAAAAGAATGAAAAATAATGCCAAAAAAGTTCAAGTAAATTAATACAAAGTATCAATGATAAGGTTAGGCATTTAAGTCTTAGTCACAATAATTGAATCATCAGTTAAGGATCTACTGGAAATGGGTAATGTCAATATTAATAATTAGAATTGCTTGCTTCAGTGCTGCCTGACAGTAGTAGTGTAACTAAGACAAAAAAGTGACGCACAAGTGGAGCATCTCGGCGTCCTCTGATTGCTTTCGCCCTTAATTACTGTTGTACTTTTTATTAATTTATGCTTCCTGTTACTGAGACATGGTATACTCAGAAAAATGACTGGGACATATCAATGCAAGGGTACTCTTTATATAAGGAAGGGGGAGGGGCATGGGCGTAGGAACCGGGGGGGATGGGGGGGACGCATCCCCCCCAGCAAATCATGCGGGGGGGACAGGTAATGGGGAAATCCCCCCCAGCTCCGCCGGCCCCCCTTTTGCTGCAGCCGCCCGAGCGCTCTGCAGAGAGCCTCAGGCGGCTGCAGCTCTGCCCGGGCTGGTGCATCCATGAGGGCGCACCGCCCGGGCGCAGCCAGAGGAGAGGGGCTGACAGGAGGGAAGCGCTCAGCCTCCCTCCTGTCACTCCCTCAATGTAGCGTGGCCGAGCCCTGTATAGTCCGCCGGTACAGGGAGAATCTGTCTCCTGTACCCGGCCGGACTAACAGGAAGTGAACACTGAGTGTACACTTCCTGTTAGTCCGCCGGATACAGGAAACAAAAGCTCCCTGTACCCGCGGACAGTACACAGCTCGGCCACGCTACAACACAGGTAGGGGAGGGGGGAAGAAAGAAACAAGGAGGGGGGGATAAAGAAACAGGGAGGGAGGGGGGGAAATATAGAAACAGGGAGGGAGGGGGAGAAACAGGGAGGGGGGGATAAAGAAACAGGGAGGGGGGGGATAAAGAAACAGGGAAGGGGGGGATAAAGAAACAGGGAGGGAGGGGGGAGAAAGAAACAGGGGGGGGGAGAAAGAAACGGGGAGGGAGGGGAGGGAGGGGGGGAGAAAGAAACAGGGAGGGAGGGGTGGAGAAAGAAACAGGGAGGGAGGGGTGGATTAAGAAACAGGGAGGGAGGGGGGGGGGAGAAAGAAACAGGGAGGGAGGGGGGGAGAAAGAAACAGGGAGGGAGGGGGGAGAAAGAAACAGGGAGGGAGGGGGGGAGAAAGAAACAGGGAGGGAGGGGGGGGGGAGAAAGAAACAGGGAGGGGGGAGGGAGAAAGAAACAGGGAGGGAGGGGGGGAGAAAGAAACAGGGAGGGAGGGGGGGAGAAAGAAACAGGGAGGGAGGGGGGGAGAAAGAAACAGGGAGGGGGGATAAAGAAACAGGGAGGGGGGGATAAAGAAACAAGGAGGGGGGATAAAGAAACAGGGAGGGAGGGGGGATAAAGAAACAGGGAGGGAGGGGGGAGAAAGAAACAGGGAGGGGGGATAAAGAAACAAGGAGGGGGGATAAAGAAACAGGGAGGGAGGGAGGGGGGATAAAGAAACAGGGAGGGAGGGGGGGAAGAAAGAAACAGGGAGGGAGGGGGGATAAAGAAAGAGGGAGGGGGGATAAAGAAACAGGGAGGGGGGGAGGGGGGGAAAGAAACAGGGAGGGGGGGAGAAAGAAACAGGGAGCGAGAGGGGGGAAAAAGAAACAGGGAGGGAGGGGGGAGAAAGAAACAGGGAGGGAGTAGGGGGGAGAAAGAAACGGAGGGAGGGGGGAAAGAAACAGGGAGGAGAAAGAAACAGGGAGGGGGTAGAAAGAAACAGGGAGGGGGGAGAAAGAAACAGGGAGGGAGAGGGGGGAGAAAGAAACAGGGAGGGAGAGGGGGGAGAAAGAAACAGGGAGGGAGGGGGGGGAGAAAGAAACAGAGGGGGGGGGAAAGAAACAGAGAGGGAGGGGGGGGAGAAAGAAACGGAGGGGGGGGAAAGAAACAGGGAGGGAGGGGTGGGAGAAAGAAACAGGGAGGGAGGGGGGAGAAAGAAACAGGGAGGGAGGGGGGAGAAAGAAACAGGGAGCGAGGGGGGAGAAAGAAACAGGGAGCGAGGGGGGAGAAAGAAACAGGGAGGGAGAAAGAAACAGGGAGGGAGTAGGGGGGAGAAAGAAACAGGGAGGGAGTAGGGGGGAGAAAGAAACAGGGAGGGGGGAGAAAGAAACAGGGAGGGAGGGGGGAGAAAGAAACAGGGAGGGAGGGGAGAGAAAAAAACAGGGAGGGAGGGGGGAGAAAGAAACAGGGAGGGGGGGAGAAAGAAACAGGGAGGGAGGGGGGGGAGAAAAAAACAGGGAAGGAGGGGGGAGAAACAGGGAGGGGGAAACAGGGAGGGAGGGGGGAAAGAGGGAGGGGGAGAAAGTGAGTGACAAGGGGGGGACGGAGGTAGAGAGGGGGAGAAAGAGTGACAAGGGAGGGGGAGAGAGAGTGACAAGGGAGGGGGAGAGAGAGTGACAAGGGAGGGGGAGAGAGTGTGACAAGGGAGGGGGAGAAAGAGAGTGACAAGGGAGGGGGAGAAAGAGAGTGACAAGGGAGGGAGGGAGGGGAAGAAAGAGAGTGACGAGGGAGAGAGATTGACATCCATCACACACACACACAATCACACAATCATGCAATCCTTACACACACAGAAACACACAATGCATTCCTTACACACACTCAATGCACCCCGTACACACACTCAATGCACCCCTTACAGACGCACACACTGCATCCCGTACATACACAGAATCACACCTTGCAGCCCTTACACATACAAACACAGATTCACACAATGCATTCCTTACACACATATCAGGACATCCCCTACACACTCCACCCCTTGTGAACAAACTCATTGGTGGAACGTGAAGGTGGACCCTGGGACCCAGACCTTGAGCTGTGTAAAGGGCCCCCCAAAAATGGAGCTGATTCCCGTTCTCACAGAACATTGATTTTTGGGACCACAGTTACAAACAGCCTCCAGAGAGCCTGTTCTACACCAGCACTCCAGCACTGGCGTTAGTTAACATGGCAGAAAAATAATTGGAAAGGGTTAGGGGGGCTACTAATAAGGATAGGGGGAGAGGGGTAGGTAGAAAAATAATTGGAAGGGTTTAGGGGGGGCTACTAATATGGATGGGAGGAGGGGGGAGGTAGAAAAATTATTGGAAGGGGTTAGGGGAGTACTAATATGAATGGAAGAGGTAGGGTGGGTTATAATATGCATGGAAGGGGTTAGGGGGTACTAATATGCATGGAAGTGGTTAGGGGGGTACTAATATGCATGGAAGGGGTAGGGGGTTAATATGCGTGGAAGGGGTAGGTGGGGTTCTTTTGTGCATGGAAGGGGTATGGGTGGTTCTAATATTCATGGGAAGGGTAGGGGTGGTTCTAATCAGGAGGATCCCGGCGCTGTATACGGGTAAGTAAAACCCCTTCCTTGTAGTGACCCTTTAATGTTATTATTTAATCTTTTATATAGCGACTGCAAATTCCGTAGCGCTGTACAATGGGATAAACAACTCCTAGTTTAGGGAATAAGAATATACCCGGCGAGTAAAAATGCTATCCCCCCCAGATTTCTTTGGGTTCCTACGCCCATGGGGAGGGGTGGCCCTGTATGTGAAGGAGAGCATACAATCTAGCCAAATAAAAGTTAGTGAGGCGAACATAGAGTCCGTTTGGGTTACGTGAGAATTTTTTAATCACACAGTATCTCGTGTAGGTGTGATTTATAGGCCCACAGGACAAATAGAAGAGTTAGATAATGTACTAGTTGAGGAAATAGCTAAAATGACAATGAAGGGGAAAGTTATCAAAATGGGTGACTTTAATTTTCCTGATGTGAACCGGAAAACCAAAATAGCTGCTTGTGCCAGTAGCACACATATTCTAGACTCCCTACTGGGATTATCTCTAAACCAATGTGTTGAGGCGCCAATTTGTAAGTAGGCCATACTAGATTTAGTGTTAACAAATAGAGGCTTGGTATCAGATATTACTGTAGGTGAAAGTTTAGGATCCAGCGATCATCAGTCAGTGTGGTTTAATATAAGAAAAGTGACTGAGTAACACCACACAAAAAAAAAGTTTTAGGCTTTAGAAAAACAGACTTTTCTAAAATTAGAATATGTGTAAAGGGGTCATTATCAGACTGGAGCAATTTAAATGGAGTCCAAGAGAAATGGGATTATTTAAAAGTTGCATTGCTGAAGGCAACAGAAAATTGCATTAGGCTTGTCGGTAAAAGCAAAAAATTAAAGAAACCACTGTGGTACTCCGCAGATGTGGCCAAAACAGTAAAAAACAAAAAGTTAACATTTATTAATTACAAAAAACCCCAGAGTAAGTAAGACAGAATGATCTATAAGATTAGGCAGAAAGAGGCTAAGCAAGTTATAAGAGCTTCCAAATCACACACGGAAGATAAAATAGCACAGTCAGTAAACAAAATTTCACAGCGCCCCTACCTGGTCAAACCTTTTCATGCATGCATAGTGTGTGTAAAGGGGTGTAATGTTTGCATAGGATATTTATTAAATGTGTGTGAGAAGCGTTATGGCTGTGTGTGATATGCATGCATATATTTCCCTGACTGTGTGTGCTATGTATGCTATGTGCTGGCTGTTTGTGATATTTGTAATGGGTGTACTGGTTGTGAGTTATATATGTATGCATATATTTCACTGGCTGTGTGTGATATTTGTGCTGGGATTATTGGATGTGTGTGATGGGTATTTAATTCAGATACAAATATGCATGTAGGCCCATATGTGAGTGCAGGTGTGTATTTTTGCAGATTCACATGCACACAGTACTATGGTCAGATGCACACAGTTATACACATACACTGTCAAATAAAGCCACATGCACACAGTCCCAGGCACATAGTCACCGTCAGTTACATGTATATAGTCAAACACACAGTTACAGGCAGTCACACACTGGTACAGGCAGTCAGTGACACACACAGGTACAGGCAGCCACACACAGTTAAAGGTAGTCCATTACACACACCGGTACAGGAAAACATACACAGTCACAGACAGACAGTCGTACACATCATTACATGTAGAGAGTCACACACAGTTACAGGCAGGCAGTCACACACACCCACAGTTACATACAGTCACATACACACGGTTACATGCAGACAGTCGCATACACACATTACATGCAGACAGACACACACAGTTACAGACAGACACACACAGTTACAGACAGTCACACACACACAGTTACAGGCAGACAGTCACATACACACAGTTACATGTAGACAGACACACACACACACACACACACACACAGTTACAGGCAGACATACACACACACACACACACAGTTACAGGCAGACAGACACACACAGTTACAGACAGACACACACAGTTACAGACAGTCACACACACACAGTTACAGGCAGACAGTCACATACACACAGTTACATGTAGACAGACAGACACACACACACACACACACACACACACACAGTTACAGGCAGAGAGTCACACACAGTTATAGTAAGTCTCTCTTTTACACACACACAAACAAACATAGGTACAGACAGACAGACACACACACAAATACATGTAGACAGACAGACAGACACACACACACACACACACACACTCACACAGTTACAGCCAGAGAGTCACACGCAGTTATATGAAGTTTCTCTTTCACACACATAGGTACAGACAAACACACTCAGTAACAGAAAGTCACATATGTACAGTTACACAGTCTCTCTCTCTCTCACATACACTCAAACATTACAGACAGGCTCACACACAGTTACAGTCATATACACACATTTAGAGAGAGTTACACACACACACACACACACACACACAGTTGCAGACAGTGTCTCTCACACACATACACACACATGCACAAAAATGCACACACACAGTTAGAGACAGTCTCTCACACACAAACACAAACACAGACAGTTACAGACAGTCTCTCACACACAAACAGTTACAGACAGTCTCTCTCTCTCACACACACACCTGTTTCCATTATGGACTGGAGTGGGAGCAGGGACACTGCAGTCCCTGGTGTTTAGATGTCTGGGAAACAGGTACTTCTTCCTGCATGTCCCACAGTTCACAAGTTCCGGCTGCATTTAGCTCCTCCCCCACTGCCCATTTAGCCCCACACCCGCCGCTCATGAAGCTCTGCCCCCTGCCTTTTCCGATACACCTAGATGAAGGATAATAAATATCCTCTCCTTCATTATAGGAGAGCTCTGTGCATGTCCTGCTCACCTGTCACCAGGGAGTGCTGCCATGGTGCCCTGTGCGACCGCACAGCTTGCACAATCCTAAGGCCGGCCCTGAATGCATTGTCTGTGTTTGAATATGTACTGGTGTGTGCACTAGCAATGTGAGTGCATGTAAGTATTTCTAATATTACTAAAATATTTGAATTTAAGAAGTAAAATAAAGGCGATAAAGGTCAGCAATGTATTGGACAGGCAGGCTCTGTTTGAGAGCAGCACCAGCAGAGGAGAGAAATTGCCTGAATGATTTAATGCAACAACTTTAGACAGGCAGTCTAAGAATGGAGTGAGAGAGAGTGAGAGAGAGAGAGTGTGAGCAGATAAACTTTATTTACTCAAAGCCAACATAAAGCATTGGTAACTTTTAGCCTGTTATGGGAAGCAAATATGTGCTCCCCAACAAGGGATATGTTCCTAGCAGGAGACAGAATAGAAACAAATTACATTATGAGATGTTAACAACATTAAGGAAAATAGCCTTTAACTGTAACATGAGTCAAGCCAGATGATTAGAAAACAGCAAAGCTGTATCTGTCATGACAGGTTCACTTTAAACTCAGGGTCCATAGTATCATATCCAAAGCAGATATAAAAGGCACCATGATTCCACATGAAATACCTTTGAATCTACATTTGCAAACAAGTATTCACAGGAATCCTATCCCAGTACCCCTATTCTCTCTGGACTTACCATTGCTGCACATCTCATCCATGTAAAAGAAAATAGAGAAAAATTTGTCTACAGAAAGTTAATAGCAGAAAAAAAGGATAGTATACAATTAGAGAAATACATGGCAATAATATTTAAACAAACCAATAACTATATATATATGTATGTGTGTATATCCATCTTAATAAAGCTGAATATGCAATCTATATTGAAGTTATTATTTTGGATCTGTTTTCGTAACATGTGAAATTCAACTGTAAAGCTGTGCTACTTGTTATATTGCCAGGAAATGTAATAATAATTCTAAAATAATTGTTTTTTTACACTTTATCAGTGACTGCTTCCAATCTGTTGCTTCAAAATTACATGCCAGCGCTTAGTCTAGGATCTTCATCTATTACTCAGCATTAGACACAGTTGTGCTTGATATCTTTTTAATTTTTTGGGGGGGGAGGGGGGGGGCGTTCTAGAATGGCAGTAGTAATTTCCATATAGTCTATTCCACTTCGTTTCCTGCAGCTAACTCCTTATTTTGTGTCATGTTGCTCTGTCTTGTTCTTTCACTTGGGTTAATTTTTTCTTTTTCTTTTTGTTTAAACCTACTTTATTACCAATCCTGTTAGACAATCTTGCCATGAGCTTTAAGTCTAATTTTCTAGTATTCTGCTTCTTTGAATCCAGATATCAGATTCTCAACATTGACATACCATATTCTGTTATATAATGTAAATAAATAAATTATAATTATGATGCTTTTTATTCACTGATGAATTCCACTGAGTAAAATATGAGTAAACCCTATAATAATAAAAATAAAGTGACAAATAAAAGCTGGACTTTGAGGACAATAATTGTGAATGTACAATCTAAAAAGGTAGGTGGGGATAGATAAAGGCTGGAGAGACAATTTAAAAAAATAAATAAAAGTCATATAACTAAGTCAATAGATTGTATATATTATAAGGATTACGTTGTTAGGATAGCCAGAATTAATAGGACAAATCTTTAAACAGTTGCCTTTTGAGTTTGTGTTTGTAGATGGTCGGAGAGGCTAATGTATGTTCAAATAAAAATAGGATGGAACTTGAGAATATGGAACTCATAGTCCCTGCGTTACTTTATTATGCCTTCTAAATATGGTATAAATATTATCATTCATTTTCATAAGGTCCCCATTTTAATTTCTATCAGTTGTGAGTCTTTACTGAGTATGCACTCAACCAATTTAAACAATTAATTGAATATAGCTTGGTTGCTATTTATATGACATATATTATATTCTGGAGAGTTTTACTGAATATTCAACTAACATTGTTTCTAAGATTTTTCTTTTTACTGTTACTGTTACAAGAGTTATCTATAGGAAAAGGTTTTCTGATTGCACAAGGTTTGGTTTTGTGTTGGTAATTGGTAAGACACCTGATTTGATTAGTTAGGTGTTTGCTAATTGCTATTGATTGTATGTTAATAATCATAGGCCCCCCCCAGGTGTTAAACATTTCATAGTGGGTGTAGCTTTTAGGAGTTATATAAGGGTTTTGGACATTAGCTTGGCTAATATAGCTTGGTTGCTACTTCTAAGTGCTGCTTTAAATTGTGTGGTTGGAGATATTCTGGATAGTGCTGCATCAAAGTGTGTGATTGGAGATTTTCTGGAGAGTGCTGCTTCAAAGTGTATGCTTGGAGATATTCTGGAGATAAACTGGAAGTTATCTGAGGTATACAGGAGGACAAAAAAAATAAATAAGAGTTGTTTGATTTAAATTATTCACCTCATTAAAATGGCAGACTTAGTTGAGTGTAATAGTTGTTATGCATTTGTTTCACGCTCCACTTCTTGGAGATTTGGATGCTATCTAATCTGTAGACAGTTCTCTATATTGCGGAAGGAGATTGTATTTTTGAAGTCTGAGATTTGTAAATTATCTAGTAAACAAACGGTTGCAAAGCCACTGCTGCAGAGACGTACTAGGAATGGCAGATGGATTACTGAAGGATCTGGTAGACTTAGAGTTGTGGATAAAAGGCATATTGCACAGTCTGTTGCTCTACATATTTAATTTTCAGCACTTTCAGGGTGTAATGGTGTTATGGAGACAGGCTCAGGCACCAAGCATAGTGGTGTTATGGAGACAAGCTCAGGCACTGAGTGTAGTGGTGTTTTGGAGACAGGCTGAGGCACTGAGGGTAGTGATGTTGTCGAGAGAGGCTCACCCACTGAGTGTAGTGGTGTTGTGGAGACAGATTCAGGCACCGAGTTTAGTGGTGTTGTGGAGACATTCTCAGGCATCGAGTGTAGTGGTATTATGGAGACAGGCTTGAGACTATGGTGAGGCCTAATAGAAAGCAGTTGTTGTTGGGGGATTCTATCATAAGAGGTGTGGAGCTGAACAATAGTGTTCTTGTGAGATGTCTTCCCAGAGCTACTGCTCACAGAGACAGGAGACGTATTTGTAATATTGTTAAGAGAGAAGAGCAGGAAGGGTCATTGGATGTACATGTCCATCTAGAGACAAATGACTTGGCTTGCAATGAGGTTTTAGAGGTAAAGGAAGTTTTTTGTGTTTTTGCCAATGATATACGGCAGGTTGCTTCCACACTGTCATTCTCTAAAGTTCTGCCTGTGCATAACACTCAGAACAACAGGCAGATGCGTATTAGGGACTTTTACTTGTGACCAGGGCCGCCACCAGAAATTTTGGGGCCCCTGACAAAGCACAAGGTCTGGGCCCCCCCCGGCCTGCCCCCCCCCCCCCAATGAATGCAGTATGTGTGTTAGTGTAGTGGATGAAGAGTGTGTGTTAGTGCAGTGAATGCAGTGTGTGTGTCAGTGTAGAGAATGCAGTGTGTGTGTGTTAGTGCAATGAATGCAGTGTGTGTGTTAGTGCAATGAATGCAGTGTGTGTTAGTGCAGTGTAATGAATGCAGCATGTGTTAGTGCAGTGAATGCAGCGTGTGTTAGTGCAGTGAATGCAGTGTGTGTTAGTGCAGTGAATGCAGTGTGTGTTAGTGCAGTGAGTGCTAGTGCAGTGAATGCAGTGTGTGTGTCAGTGTAGTGAATGCAGAGTGTGTGTCAGTGTAGTGAATGCAGTGTGTATGTTAGTGCAGTGGATGCAGTGTGTGTGTGTGTTAGTGCAGTGTGTGTCAGTGTAGTGAATGCAGAGTGTGTCAGTGTAGTGAATGCAGTGTGTGTTAGTGCAGTGTGTGTCAGTGTAGTGAATGCAGAGTGTGTGTCAGTGTAGTGAATGCAGTGTGTATGTTAGTGCAGTGGATGCAGTGTGTGTGAGTGTTAGTGCAGTGTGTGTCAGTGTAGTGAATGCAGAGTGTGTGTCAGTGTAGTGAATGCAGTGTGTGTGTTAGTGCAGTGGATGCAGTGTGTGTTAGTGCAGTGGATGCAGTGTGTGTGTTAGTGCAGTGTGTGTCAGTGTAGTTAATGCAGTGTGTGTGTGTGTCAGTGTAGTGAATGCAGTGTGTGTGTCAGTGCAATTAATGTAGTGTGTGTGTGTTAGTGCAGTGTGTCAGTGTAGTGAATGCAGAGTGTGTGTTAGTGCAGTTGATGCAGTGTGTGTGTGTTAGTGCAGTGTGTGTCAGTGTAGTGAATGCAGTGTGTGTGTCAGTGCAGTGGATGCAGTGTGTGTGTTAGTGCAGTGGATGCAGTGTGTGTGTTAGTGCAGTGGATGCAGTGTGTGTGAGTGTAATGAATGCAGTGAATGCAGTGTGTGTATGTGTTTAGTAGTGTATGCATGTAAATGTAGTACTAGTAATGTAAATTTATTTTTGTTATTCCCCCCTCCCTGTTTCTTACCTGGTTCAGGGAGGGGGGAAGATCCTTTGATCCCTGGTGGTCCGGTGCCATTGTAGGGCCCCCCGGCTCCCTATACTTGCAGAGGGGGCCCAGCGGACTGCAGGAGCACTTTCCAGCATTTCCTGCTCTCACTCCCGCGAGATGTGGTGTGCGCGCCGCGCGGAGCGTTGCCATGGCAACGCTCTAACGGCCGCACGTCTCGCGGGAGTTAGACGCAGGGAAATGCTGGAAAGTGCTCCTGCAGTCCGCTGGGCCCCCTCTGCAAGTATAGGGAGCCGGGGGGCCCGCGGATGCACATATATATAGCGATGATCGCTATATATATGTGCAGAAAGTAATTGTGGGGCCCTGGACTGCCAAAGCAGTCCGGGCCCCCCAGGACCGCCGGGCCCGTGACAACCGTCACGGTTGTCACCCCCTGATGGCGGCCCTGCTTGTGACTTGGTGAATGGTATCGGGAGCAAGGATTTGGCTTTATTTCTCATGGTAGCTCTGTTTGGAATGGAAATAAACTGTACAAAAAAGATGGTTTGCATCTTTATTAAAAGGGAACAAAAGTTCTCAGTGAGCAGTTCAGAGGTTTTGCTAGGATATATTTAAACTAGGAGGGGGGCAAAAGGGTGATAAAACATCAATCCAATTGGCCCCCAAAATAAGGACAGAAGGTGCCTGTAGCAATTCTGTTAAAAAATTATAAGCTTAGAGTCATGTCTACAAATGCTCGCAGTTTAGGGAATAAGATCCATAAACTTGTGGCAATAATGTCAACTGATAATGTAGATTTAGTCGCTGTTACTGAGACATGGTATAATGAGAAAAATGACTGGGACATAGCATAACCAGGGTACTCTTTATATAGAAAAGACAGGGAAGACAAGAAAGGGGAGGGATGGCCTTGTATGTGAAGGATATCATAAAATCTAGCCTGATAAAAGTTAGTGAGGTGAACATATAGTCCGTTTGGGTTACGCTAGAATTTGCTAATCATACAGTAACTCATATAGGTGTGATTTATAGGCCCACAGGACAAATAAAAGAGTTATATAATCTACTAGCTGAGGAAATAGCTAAAATGACAATGAAGGGGGAAGTTATCATTATCGGTGACTTTAATCTTCCTGATGTGAACTGGAAAACCAAAATAGCTACTTGTGCCAGGAGCACATATATTCTAAACTCCCTACTGGGATTGTCTCTAAAACAAGTCATTGAGGTGCCAACTCGAAAGAGGCCATACTAGATTTAGTGTTAACAAATGGAGATTTGGTATCAGGTTCTAATGTAGGTGATAGGTAGGTGTAGGTGTAAGTTTAGGATCCAGTGATCATCATTCAGTGTGGATTAATATAAGAACAGTGACTAAGTCACACCACACAAAAACAAAAGTTTTAGACTTGTAAAAGTTGCACTGCTCAAGGCAGCAGAAAATTGCATAAGGCTTGTCGGTAAAAGCAAAACAATCAAGAAACCACTGTGATACTCCGCAGATGTGGCCAAAATATAAAAAAACATAAAGTTAGCATTTAATAATTATAAAAAAACCTAGAGAGAGGAAGATAAACAGATCTATCAGATTAGGCAGAAAGAGGCTAAGCAAGTTATGAGCTTCCAAATCATACACAGAAGAGAAAATTACCCAGTCAGTAAAAGAAGGGGACAAAACATTTTTAGATACATAAATGAGAAAAGGAAAGTAAAAGAAGGATCAGTTAGACTAAAAACAAAAGAAGGAAGGTATATAGACGAGGATAAAGGTCTAGCTGACTGCCTCAATGAATATTTATGATCAGTATTTACAGATGAAAATGAAGGAAAGGGGCCTCAGTTAGGAAGAAGGACAAATGAGTCATTTGTTGCATGTTTGTTTACAGAATAAGAGGTTCTATTTCAACTGTCAAAAGTAAAGACAAATAGTGGTGTACTAGCAAAACCATTAGCAGATTTATTTAACCAATCATTGTTAACAGGAGTAGTCCCACAAGATTTGAAGTTAGTGAATGTTGTGCCCATTCACAAGAAAGGTATATTGGAGAAGGTCTTGATGGCAAGGTACTTATTTTTGCTGATGATACAAAAGTATGTAACAGGGTTGATGTTCCAGGAGGGATAAGCCAAATGGCAAATGATTTAGGTAAACTAGAAAAATGGTCAGAGTTGTGGCAACTGACATTTAATGTGGATAAATGCAAGGTAATGCATGTTGGACATAAAAACCCAAGGACAGAGTACAGAATATTCAATAGAATCCTAAATCCCTTTCCCAAGGAAAGGGATTTAGGTGTAATTATTTCTGATGACTTAAAGGTAGGCAGACAATGTAATAGAGCAGCAGGAAATGCTAGCAGAATGCTTGGTTATATAGGGAGATGTATTAGCAGTAGACAGAGGAAAGTGCTCATGCCATTGTACAGAACACTGGTAAGGCCACACTTGGAGTATTGTATGCAGTACTGGAGACCGTATCTCCAGAAGGATATTGATACTTTAGAGAGAGTTCAGAGAAGGGCTACTAAACTGGTTCATGGATTGCAGGATAAAACTTACAAGGAAAGGTTAAAGGAACTTAACAAGTACAGGAATACCTCGCTTAATGCTGTAGATAGGTTCCAACTGCAATGAGTGCTAAGCAAAACAGCTCTAAATGGGGCAGTTTAACATGGTGAAGATAGGGATAGGGAATCAACTTTGAAAAAAAGACACAACACCAATAGAATTTTAAAACTTTTAAAACTTTTTTTACTTCCTGTGAACTGCACACAGCAGCATAAATAAAAAGCAAAATAAACTAAGGGTTTTGCACCCAATAAATTAAAGAAACAGTACCAAATTAAAGTAACAGTCCAAAAAAAAAAAAAGGTTTAAATAGTGGATGTGGAGGCTCCAGGGTCCTCCTCCTGCCTCGTTTTTTTGGCCATAAATTGGTCATGGGTCATTTGTCTGTGCTTCTTGAGGCTATCCAGCAGATAGCGGTAGCAAGACACCTCTCCCAGCACAATGCGCCTTGCATTCCTGCTCCTAGTTGCATCAGGATCATTGCCCACCAGCTCATCCATTATGTCATTGACCTGATGCAATGCCCTGTTTAGGAGCTCAGAGGAAAGCTCTTTTGGAGGCTCAGTGTCCGAGTCGCTGGTGTCCTGAGGTTTCTGTGTGCCCTGTTCAGCCAGTTCTTCAAGGTCCTCATTGTTGAGACTCTCACCTGAAGTCTGGACTAACTGCTCGATGTCCTGAGCATCTGTGTCTCCTAGTCCAGCCGTGGTCACAAGGTCAACTATCTCCACTATGATGGGCTCTGGTAGTTGCACATCCTCACACAGCTCTGGACAGATCTTTTTCCACATAGCCTTGAGGCTCTGCTGTGTCACCTCCTTCCAGGAAAGATATTGATACTTTAGAGAGAGTTCAGAGAAGGGCTACTAAACTGGTTCATGGATTGCAGGATAAAACTTACAAGGAAAGGTTAAAGGAACTTAACAAGTACAGGAATACCTCGCTTAATGCTGTAGATAGGTTCCAACTGCAATGAGTGCTAAGCAAAACAGCTCTAAATGGGGCAGTTTAACATGGTGAAGATAGGGATAGGGAATCAACTTTGAAAAAAAGACACAACACCAATAGAATTTTAAAACTTTTAAAACTTTTTTTACTTCCTGTGAACTGCACACAGCAGCATAAATAAAAAGCAAAATAAACTAAGGGTTTTGCACCCAATAAATTAAAGAAACAGTACCAAATTAAAGTAACAGTCCAAAAAAAAAAAAAGGTTTAAATAGTGGATGTGGAGGCTCCAGGGTCCTCCTCCTGCCTCGTTTTTTTGGCCATAAATTGGTCATGGGTCATTTGTCTGTGCTTCTTGAGGCTATCCAGCAGATAGCGGTAGCAAGACACCTCTCCCAGCACAATGCGCCTTGCATTCCTGCTCCTAGTTGCATCAGGATCATTGCCCACCAGCTCATCCATTATGTCATTGACCTGATGCAATGCCCTGTTTAGGAGCTCAGAGGAAAGCTCTTTTGGAGGCTCAGTGTCCGAGTCGCTGGTGTCCTGAGGTTTCTGTGTGCCCTGTTCAGCCAGTTCTTCAAGGTCCTCATTGTTGAGACTCTCACCTGAAGTCTGGACTAACTGCTCGATGTCCTGAGCATCTGTGTCTCCTAGTCCAGCCGTGGTCACAAGGTCAACTATCTCCACTATGATGGGCTCTGGTAGTTGCACATCCTCACACAGCTCTGGACAGATCTTTTTCCACATAGCCTTGAGGCTCTGCTGTGTCACCTCCTTCCAGGAAAGATCAATATTGGGTTGGAGACAGCCTTCATGATGTGGTACTGCTTCCAGAAGTCCAACATTGACTGCTTGTCCTCGCGGTCTGTGTGTTCAATCAGCTGATGGAATGTGCGGTGGAGATAGTAGGCCTTGAAGGTGGCAATCACCTCCTGGTCCATAGGCTGGATAAGCAACATTGTGTTGGGCGGTAGGAACAGGATCTCCACAGGAATGCAGGTGGGCAGCTCAGTCAAGTTAGTCAGGTGGCTTGGTGCATTGTCCATGATGAGCAGCGCTTTCTCCTCCAGTCCCTTGCGCCGACAATAACGCTGCACGGAAGGGCAGAAATGGTCAGTGAACCACTCTGTAAAAATATCCCTGGTGATCTATGCCTTCCTGTTTGCCAAATGACTGGCAAGCTGGACTTGCTAATGCCCCTCATTGCTCTCGGTGTCTATGAGTGATACACCAGCAATGGCTTTATACGGAAGTCAACACTGGCATTTCCACCCAAAAGAAGGGTCAGCCTGTCTTTCGTCACTTTAAAGCCAGGTGCTCTTTTCTGCTCCCTGGAGATAAACGTGCGGCTTGGCATTCGCTTCCAGAAGAGCCCGGTCTCATCCACATTGAAGACAACCTCCGGTGGATAGCTCCCTCTATCCACCACATCATTTAAAGAGGCTGGAAAGGCTGCATCAGCTCCAGTGTCCGCACTTGCCGCTTCAACAGTGATCTTAAGGTTGTAGAGGTTTTACCTTTTCTTAAAGCGGTCAAACCAACCTCTACTTGCTGCAAAACTCTCCATCACATCTGGATCATGACTCTGTATGTGAGCGTAAATGTTCTTCGCCTTCTCCATCAAGATGGCCTGGCTGAGAGGCATGTTACACTCCAGCTCATCATCTATCCATATGGAAAGCCTCTTCTCCATCTCCTAAAGAGCGTAGGACCTGGAGCGGATGATCTTCTTGGCTGAAGAAGCAGTGCTGGTCGTCGTTGAAGTGCGGATCTTATCCTTGTTTTTGAGAACAGTGCGGATAATGGAGGTGGGCAAATGGAGATCTGCCCTGATATCCAACTGGCGCTCTCCTTTATCCAGGCGGTCCAGCACTTGAATCTTGACATCCAGAGGAATACTCTGGCGCTTGCCCTTAACCTGCTTCTCTTTGCGTTCAGACATCTGTAAAACAGTATAAAAAATACAATGAATGTAGATTTTCATTATGCAACACAATAGAACAATGACAATACAGTATTCTGTACTGTATCTTGCCAGTGGATGTTCTCTGCAGGATTTGGGGGTCCCTGATAACAATCACTAGATGTGACTCTATCTGCATTACACCTCCCCCCCCCCCACCAAAAAAAAAAAATTGTACTAGACAATTAATAATTAATAATCACATTATTAAAAATGAGGAAACAAATAAAGTTACAGGAAACAAAGAGAACAAAGATACAAGGGGAAAAATTGTATTAGACAATTAATAATTAATAATCACATTATTAAAAACAAGGGAAAAAGGAAAGTATTCTGTACCTTGCCAATGGATTTTCCAGGTTGGATTTTGCTGTCTCTCTCTCTCTCTTTCTGACTCTCACTGGTTCTTTCTCCCATGGTGCCCATGTTAACGCTGTAATGACGCAGTGCTATAGCGGGGTTTAGCGCTCTGCAGTTACCAGTACGGTAACAGCGCTATAGCGAATCATCTACCACAATAAGAGGACGTAGTTTTAAATTAGAGGGACAAAGGTTTAAAAATAATATCAGGAAGTATTACTTTACTGAGAGGGTAGTGGATGCATGGAATAGCCTTCCAGCTAAAGCGGTAGAGGTTAACACAGTAAAGGAGTTTAAGCATGTGTGGGGTAGGCATAAGGCTATCCTAACTATAAGATAAGGCCAGGGACTAATGAAAGTATTTAGAAAATTGGGCAGACTAGATGGGCCGAATGGTTCTTATCTGCTGTCACATTCTATGTTTCTATGTAATTAAAAACCTCCCCCTCCTCCCAAAATGAGTATTTCATAAAGATAGAATATTTCTGAAATACTCAGATTGACAGTCTTTGAATTTCACTGAAATTCCGACCCAATCAAAAGATTTCTCCAATGCCTGACAAAGCTGGACACTAGGCAGAGCTACCGCCATTAAACTTTATCAGTTTCCCGAGCCGCTATCAGTGATGGCTGTAGGGAAATTAAGCTATGGAGGATTCCTTGGAAGAGTACAGTACTGATGTCAACTCCTGGAAGCTGAATCACCCTGAACTGAAGAAGAGCAACTAGAAAAAGCTTTGCCGGCGAGGGACAAATTCAGGTAAGTACATCTTAAGTCCTGCCGATCGAATCCTAATCGGAGATGTCACCATCAGGAGTTTTTGCAAATAATGCAATTACCCCAGACTGTGACAGATCTGTTTTACGTGCACTATACTCAGTAATTAAACTTCAGGGCTTCGTGTTTAGACTACTATGAGAAGTAATGCAGTGATCTTGTGATGTATAGTTAGTGTTTGACTTCTCCGATGAGGTATTTATTAGGATTCTCCTGTTTATTAATACATATATCCTCAAAAAGTCAAAAAACATGAGATACATAAACTAGTTTCAGCAACAATGACAGTTACTCTTAGCTCTCAATATTTTATTTTCACATCACTTATCTAAATTTGAAGAAGAAATCATTTTCACACGTCCTTTCAGAAGGTACATTAACTGAAGTATAAGTATCTCACTGCATCACCTTCACCTGTAGAATAAAACTACTGTTACTTAACCTACTGTGAATTTAGCTTGTAGGGATGTGTATGTGTGGTGCAATGAAGCATGGATTTATCATCTTAAACTACAGCTCCTGAACAGCACAGTCTCAACCTCTAGCCCTTCAGAGAGTTGTATAATTCCTTGCACAGCAAATTGTTTTATGAGATCCTTAAAATGTCTAGGTAAGCCCTTGAGGACCCTTTAAAAATACTCACAAAGAAGGCATACTATTTCACATAAAAAGAAAACTCTTTTTATTTGTGGTTGTAAATGTAATACCTTTGTTTAGAAGCCTAATGTGATCCTAAATAAAATGGAAATTCATTGTTCTCAGAAAATATGATAAATTAAGACAGAGACCACGTCCAGCAGGTCCAAATGCAATGTGTTGGGTATTTTCTTTTTTGTGTTAATGTTAAATTTAATTTAAATATATTTTAAAAGAAGCTCCTATGAGACTTGGAGACTAATAGTAACCATACTATCTAAATAGGAATGTCTTTCTCAGTGGCAGAGCTAATGAAGAGAGGGCCCTGGTATAAGGTATGCGCCCTCTCCCCCTCATAGTGCAGGGGACAAAAGGTAAATCCGTTTACAGTTGTAAAAGTCCCAAAATGCTTTGCCAGCTGGGGATCTACCATTTGCTTATTTTTGCAGGGTTGTATTTGAGTGCAGTGTCTGTGTTTTTGAATAGAGTAGTTTGTTGGCATAAAGTATGAATGTGTGAACACAGGGGTGTATTTGTGTTTACTGTTTTTTTTTGAATGCAGTAGTGCATTTGTGTATAGTACTGGTGTTTTAATGCTGGAGTACATGCGTGTATGGTGCTGGTGTTTAACCCCTTACTATTACGTCCTTTTTAAAGCGTCTCTAAACGTCTTTTTCACTTACCCGGTCACCGCCGATCCCACGCCGGCGATCGCGGTTGGGGGGACTCCCATGGAGCCCCCCGCGGCACCTCCGTCCTTTTCAGCCCCCCCGGGCCATGTGGGATAGCTGGCTGCAGCAATGCCAGCAGGGGGACTAACTGTAATGACAGTTAGTCCCCCCTGCTGGCTGGAAATTAAATAAAAATAATTAAAATAAGTGTAAAAAAAATATATATATATACTTAGATCATATATATATATTATATATATATGATCTAAGTATATATATACACATATACATACACACACGTACACTGTATAGGTGTATTTTAATATTAATATATATATAATTATATATATATATATATATATATATATATTAATATCAAATTACACGTAGACTGATACTGATTAAATATATATATAATTATTGTTATATATATATTTATATATAATATAAAAAACTAAATATGTAAATACGTAAAAAAAAAAATTAAAAATAAAATATTAAAAAATATATACCGTATATACTCGAGTATAAGCCGAGTTTTTCAGCACATTTTTTGTGCTGAAAAACCCCAACTCGGCTTATACTCGAGTCATAGTCTGTATTATGGCAATTTGCATTGCCATAATACAGACCGGGGGAGAGGGGGGCTGGCAGAGCTGTACTTACCTTTCCTGCAGCTCCTGTCAGCTCTCTCCTCCTCCGCGCCGTCCGTTCAGCACCTCGGGCAGCTCCCAGTGTAAGTCTCGCGAGAGCCGCGGCTCTCGCGAGACTTACACTGGGAGCTGGCAGAGGGAGCTGCACAGACCGCGCGGAGGAGGAGAGAGCTGACAGGAGCTGCAGGAAAGGTAAGTACAGCTCTGCCAGCTCCCCTCTCCCCCCCACTGAACTACCAATGACACTGGACCACCAGGGAAGGAGCCCCCCTCCCTGCCATGTATCAAGCAGGGAGGGGGGACGAAAAAAATATAATTAAAAAAATAAATAAAAATAATAATTAAATAATAATACAAAAAAAAATAATAATATAAAAAAAAAATAATAATTAATAATATATTAAATGCCCACCCCCACCAACACATACACAAACACACACTGCATCACACACACTGCATCACACACACTCACACTTCATTCATATACACACACTGCACTCACACACACTGCACTCACACACACTGCACTCACACACACTGCATTCATACACACACTGCACTCACACACACACTGCACTCACACACACTGCATCACACACACTCACACTGCATCACACACACTCACACTGCATTCATATACACACACTGCACTCACACACACTGCACTCACACACACTGCACTCACACACACTGCACTCACAGACACTGCATTCATTATATACACACACTGGAAATAAATATTCAATTAATATATACGCACACACACTGCATTCATACACGCACTGCACTCATACATGCACTGCACTCATACACGCACTGCACTCATACACGCACTGCACTCATACGCACTGCACTCATACGCACACACTGCATTCATTATATACACACACTGTAAATAAATATTCAATTAATATAATTTTTTTAGGATCTAATTTTATTTAGAAATTTACCAGTAGCTGCTGCATTTCCCACCCTAGTCTTATACTCGAGTCAATAAGTTTTCCCAGGTTTTTGGGGTAAATTTAGGGGCCTCGGCTTATATTCGGGTCGGCTTATACTCGAGTATATACGGTAGATGTGTTTTATTTCGTTCTAACTGTATTGTGATATTAATATATATATTTATATCAAAATACACGTAGAATGAAATAATATATATATCTATATACATAAATATATACGTATATATCACTATATATATACCTATATATAAATAAAAATATTTAAAAAAATTATATATATATATATATATATATATATATATACTTATATATACACATATGTATATATATACACATATATTAATTCTACACATATATTTATGTAATAATTTTACATAATTAGGTATCCTAATTAATTACAATTAGCGGGACCTGGCTGACAACCCATGCCGAAAGTATAGGGAATTTAATTTGCTAGCACTATATTTAACCCTATAACTTTCCAAGACACCATAAAACCTGTACATGGGGGGTACTGTTTTACTCGGGAGACTTCGCTGAACACAAATATTAGTGTTTCAAAACAATAAAATGTATTACAACGATGATATCGCCAGTAAAAGTGAAGTTTTTTGCATTTTTCACGCACAAACAGCACTTACACGGACGATATTATTGCTGCAATACTTTTTACTGTTTTGAAACACAAATATTTGTGTTCACCGAAGTCTCCCGAGTACAACAGTACCCCTCATGTACAGGTTTTATGGTGTTTTCAAAAATTACAGCATCAAATAGAAGGCTTGTGTCATTTTTTTCACATTCAAATTCGCCAGATTGCTTACGTTGCCTTTATGACCCTATGGTAGCCCAAGAATGAAAATTACCCCTATGATGGCATACTATTTGCAATAGTAGACAACCCAAGGTATTGCAAATGGGGTATGTCCAGTCTTTTTTAGTAGCCACTTAGTCACAAACACTGGCCAAAATTGGCGTTTTTTTCATTTTTCGCACACAAACAAATACTAACGCTAACTTTGGCCAGTGTTTGTGACCAAATGGCTACTACAAAAGACTGGACATACCCCATTTGCAATACCTTGGGTCGTCTACTATTGCAAATGGTATGCCATTATGGATGTAAATGTATTTCCTGGGCTACTATACAGTCTCAAAGGCAACGTAACCAATCTGGCGAATTTCAATTTCAAATGTAACACACTGTATTTGACCCTGTAACTTCCCAAAACACCATAAAACCTGTACATAGTGGGTACTGTTTTACACATGAGACTTTGCTGAATACGAATATGTGTATTTTATTGCAGTAAAAGCAAACAGTATTATGACATTGACAGTTAAAATGTCATGTAGAACTAAAAAAATAAAAATAAACTTATTTTCTCTCATTTTTTTCATATTAAATTATGTTTCATAGCTAAATATTTGATATTAAATGAAAGCCCTGTTTCCCCTGAATAAAATGATATATAATAAGGGGGGGGGTGCATTTAATATGAAAGAGGTGAATTACGGTTGGACAGACATATAGCGCAAATGCTAGGTTTTGTTTACATTTTGTTTCGTTCACAACTTGTACATTTGGCTGCGGTCTTAAGGGGTTAAATCCATGAGTGTATTTGTGAGTAGTGTTGATGTTTGGATGTAGGATTGTCAGGGGTGGCCAAAGACATTTAGCTGCCTGGTTCAAAGGATGAAATGCTGAACACATGTCTGTGTGTGTGTATATAGTGGAGGCAGGGTAGGTGGGTGGGTGGCAGGCTGTGAGGATGACAGTGGTGGTGAGCAGGATGTGAAGGTGACAGGCTATGGGGCATGCTGTGGGAGTGATAGGATGTGAGGGTTACAGGCTGTAGAGGTGACAGTGTGGGGGTGACAGTGTGGAGGACAGGGTGTGGGGGTGACCGTGTGGGGATTGGGATGTGAGGGTGGCAGTGGTGAGTGGCAGGATGTGAGGGTGCCAGTGATGTGGGTCAGGCTGTTGTGGTGACAGTGGGGGATGCAGGATATGGGATTTACAATTATATATATATATATATATATATATTAATATCAAATTACACGTAGACTGATACTGATTAAATATATATATAATTATTGTTATATATATATTTATATATAATATAAAAAACTAAATATGTAAATACGTAAAAAAAAAAATTTAAAATAAAATATTAAAAAATATATACCGTATATACTCGAGTATAAGCCGAGTTTTTCAGCACATTTTTTGTGCTGAAAAACCCCAACTCGGCTTATACTCGAGTCATAGTCTGTATTATGGCAATTTGCATTGCCATAATACAGACCGGGGGAGAGGGGGGCTGGCAGAGCTGTACTTACCTTTCCTGCAGCTCCTGTCAGCTCTCTCCTCCTCCGCGCCGTCCGTTCAGCACCTCGGGCAGCTCCCAGTGTAAGTCTCGCGAGAGCCGCGGCTCTCGCGAGACTTACACTGGGAGCTGGCAGAGGGAGCTGCACAGACCGCGCGGAGGAGGAGAGAGCTGACAGGAGCTGCAGGAAAGGTAAGTACAGCTCTGCCAGCTCCCCTCTCCCCCCCACTGAACTACCAATGACACTGGACCACCAGGGAAGGAGCCCCCCTCCCTGCCATGTATCAAGCAGGGAGGGGGGACGAAAAAAATATAATTAAAAAAATAAATAAAAATAATAATTAAATAATAATACAAAAAAAAATAATAATATAAAAAAAAATAATAATTAATAATATATTAAATGCCCACCCCCACCAACACATACACAAACACACACTGCATCACACACACTGCATCACACACACTCACACTTCATTCATATACACACACTGCACTCACACACACTGCACTCACACACACTGCACTCACACACACTGCATTCATACACACACTGCACTCACACACACACTGCACTCACACACACTGCATCACACACACTCACACTGCATCACACACACTCACACTGCATTCATATACACACACTGCACTCACACACACTGCACTCACACACACTGCACTCACACACACTGCACTCACAGACACTGCATTCATTATATACACACACTGGAAATAAATATTCAATTAATATATACGCACACACACTGCATTCATACACGCACTGCACTCATACATGCACTGCACTCATACACGCACTGCACTCATACACGCACTGCACTCATACGCACTGCACTCATACGCACACACTGCATTCATTATATACACACACTGTAAATAAATATTCAATTAATATAATTTTTTTAGGATCTAATTTTATTTAGAAATTTACCAGTAGCTGCTGCATTTCCCACCCTAGTCTTATACTCGAGTCAATAAGTTTTCCCAGGTTTTTGGGGTAAATTTAGGGGCCTCGGCTTATATTCGGGTCGGCTTATACTCGAGTATATACGGTAGATGTGTTTTATTTCGTTCTAACTGTATTGTGATATTAATATATATATTTATATCAAAATACACGTAGAATGAAATAATATATATATCTATATACATAAATATATACGTATATATCACTATATATATACCTATATATAAATAAAAATATTTAAAAAAATTATATATATATATATATATATATATATATATACTTATATATACACATATGTATATATATACACATATATTAATTCTACACATATATTTATGTAATAATTTTACATAATTAGGTATCCTAATTAATTACAATTAGCGGGACCTGGCTGACAACCCATGCCGAAAGTATAGGGAATTTAATTTGCTAGCACTATATTTAACCCTATAACTTTCCAAGACACCATAAAACCTGTACATGGGGGGTACTGTTTTACTCGGGAGACTTCGCTGAACACAAATATTAGTGTTTCAAAACAATAAAATGTATTACAACGATGATATCGCCAGTAAAAGTGAAGTTTTTTGCATTTTTCACGCACAAACAGCACTTACACGGACGATATTATTGCTGCAATACTTTTTACTGTTTTGAAACACAAATATTTGTGTTCACCGAAGTCTCCCGAGTACAACAGTACCCCTCATGTACAGGTTTTATGGTGTTTTCAAAAATTACAGCATCAAATAGAAGGCTTGTGTCATTTTTTTCACATTCAAATTCGCCAGATTGCTTACGTTGCCTTTATGACCCTATGGTAGCCCAAGAATGAAAATTACCCCTATGATGGCATACTATTTGCAATAGTAGACAACCCAAGGTATTGCAAATGGGGTATGTCCAGTCTTTTTTAGTAGCCACTTAGTCACAAACACTGGCCAAAATTGGCGTTTTTTTCATTTTTCGCACACAAACAAATACTAACGCTAACTTTGGCCAGTGTTTGTGACCAAATGGCTACTACAAAAGACTGGACATACCCCATTTGCAATACCTTGGGTCGTCTACTATTGCAAATGGTATGCCATTATGGATGTAAATGTATTTCCTGGGCTACTATACAGTCTCAAAGGCAACGTAACCAATCTGGCGAATTTCAATTTCAAATGTAACACACTGTATTTGACCCTGTAACTTCCCAAAACACCATAAAACCTGTACATAGTGGGTACTGTTTTACACATGAGACTTTGCTGAATACGAATATGTGTATTTTATTGCAGTAAAAGCAAACAGTATTATGACATTGACAGTTAAAATGTCATGTAGAACTAAAAAAATAAAAATAAACTTATTTTCTCTCATTTTTTTCATATTAAATTATGTTTCATAGCTAAATATTTGATATTAAATGAAAGCCCTGTTTCCCCTGAATAAAATGATATATAATAAGGGGGGGGGGTGCATTTAATATGAAAGAGGTGAATTACGGTTGGACAGACATATAGCGCAAATGCTAGGTTTTGTTTACATTTTGTTTCGTTCACAACTTGTACATTTGGCTGCGGTCTTAAGGGGTTAAATCCATGAGTGTATTTGTGAGTAGTGTTGATGTTTGGATGTAGGATTGTCAGGGGTGGCCAAAGACATTTAGCTGCCTGGTTCAAAGGATGAAATGCTGAACACATGTCTGTGTGTGTGTATATAGTGGAGGCAGGGTAGGTGGGTGGGTGGCAGGCTGTGAGGATGACAGTGGTGGTGAGCAGGATGTGAAGGTGACAGGCTATGGGGCATGCTGTGGGAGTGATAGGATGTGAGGGTTACAGGCTGTAGAGGTGACAGTGTGGGGGTGACAGTGTGGAGGACAGGGTGTGGGGGTGACCGTGTGGGGATTGGGATGTGAGGGTGGCAGTGGTGAGTGGCAGGATGTGAGGGTGCCAGTGATGTGGGTCAGGCTGTTGTGGTGACAGTGGGGGATGCAGGATATGGGATTTACAATTATATATATATATATATATATATATATTAATATCAAATTACACGTAGACTGATACTGATTAAATATATATATAATTATTGTTATATATATATTTATATATAATATAAAAAACTAAATATGTAAATACGTAAAAAAAAAAATTAAAAATAAAATATTAAAAAATATATACCGTATATACTCGAGTATAAGCCGAGTTTTTCAGCACATTTTTTGTGCTGAAAAACCCCAACTCGGCTTATACTCGAGTCATAGTCTGTATTATGGCAATTTGCATTGCCATAATACAGACCGGGGGAGAGGGGGGCTGGCAGAGCTGTACTTACCTTTCCTGCAGCTCCTGTCAGCTCTCTCCTCCTCCGCGCCGTCCGTTCAGCACCTCGGGCAGCTCCCAGTGTAAGTCTCGCGAGAGCCGCGGCTCTCGCGAGACTTACACTGGGAGCTGGCAGAGGGAGCTGCACAGACCGCGCGGAGGAGGAGAGAGCTGACAGGAGCTGCAGGAAAGGTAAGTACAGCTCTGCCAGCTCCCCTCTCCCCCCCACTGAACTACCAATGACACTGGACCACCAGGGAAGGAGCCCCCCTCCCTGCCATGTATCAAGCAGGGAGGGGGGACGAAAAAAATATAATTAAAAAAATAAATAAAAATAATAATTAAATAATAATACAAAAAAAAATAATAATATAAAAAAAAAATAATAATTAATAATATATTAAATGCCCACCCCCACCAACACATACACAAACACACACTGCATCACACACACTGCATCACACACACTCACACTTCATTCATATACACACACTGCACTCACACACACTGCACTCACACACACTGCACTCACACACACTGCATTCATACACACACTGCACTCACACACACACTGCACTCACACACACTGCATCACACACACTCACACTGCATCACACACACTCACACTGCATTCATATACACACACTGCACTCACACACACTGCACTCACACACACTGCACTCACACACACTGCACTCACAGACACTGCATTCATTATATACACACACTGGAAATAAATATTCAATTAATATATACGCACACACACTGCATTCATACACGCACTGCACTCATACATGCACTGCACTCATACACGCACTGCACTCATACACGCACTGCACTCATACGCACTGCACTCATACGCACACACTGCATTCATTATATACACACACTGTAAATGAATATTCAATTAATATAATTTTTTTAGGATCTAATTTTATTTAGAAATTTACCAGTAGCTGCTGCATTTCCCACCCTAGTCTTATACTCGAGTCAATAAGTTTTCCCAGGTTTTTGGGGTAAATTTAGGGGCCTCGGCTTATATTCGGGTCGGCTTATACTCGAGTATATACGGTAGATGTGTTTTATTTCGTTCTAACTGTATTGTGATATTAATATATATATTTATATCAAAATACACGTAGAATGAAATAATATATATATCTATATACATAAATATATACGTATATATCACTATATATATACCTATATATAAATAAAAATATTTAAAAAAATTATATATATATATATATATATATATATATATATACTTATATATACACATATGTATATATATACACATATATTAATTCTACACATATATTTATGTAATAATTTTACATAATTAGGTATCCTAATTAATTACAATTAGCGGGACCTGGCTGACAACCCATGCCGAAAGTATAGGGAATTTAATTTGCTAGCACTATATTTAACCCTATAACTTTCCAAGACACCATAAAACCTGTACATGGGGGGTACTGTTTTACTCGGGAGACTTCGCTGAACACAAATATTAGTGTTTCAAAACAATAAAATGTATTACAACGATGATATCGCCAGTAAAAGTGAAGTTTTTTGCATTTTTCACGCACAAACAGCACTTACACGGACGATATTATTGCTGCAATACTTTTTACTGTTTTGAAACACAAATATTTGTGTTCACCGAAGTCTCCCGAGTACAACAGTACCCCTCATGTACAGGTTTTATGGTGTTTTCAAAAATTACAGCATCAAATAGAAGGCTTGTGTCATTTTTTTCACATTCAAATTCGCCAGATTGCTTACGTTGCCTTTATGACCCTATGGTAGCCCAAGAATGAAAATTACCCCTATGATGGCATACTATTTGCAATAGTAGACAACCCAAGGTATTGCAAATGGGGTATGTCCAGTCTTTTTTAGTAGCCACTTAGTCACAAACACTGGCCAAAATTGGCGTTTTTTTCATTTTTCGCACACAAACAAATACTAACGCTAACTTTGGCCAGTGTTTGTGACCAAATGGCTACTACAAAAAACTGGACATACCCCATTTGCAATACCTTGGGTCGTCTACTATTGCAAATGGTATGCCATTATGGATGTAAATGTATTTCCTGGGCTACTATACAGTCTCAAAGGCAACGTAACCAATCTGGCGAATTTCAATTTCAAATGTAACACACTGTATTTGACCCTGTAACTTCCCAAAACACCATAAAACCTGTACATAGTGGGTACTGTTTTACACATGAGACTTTGCTGAATACGAATATGTGTATTTTATTGCAGTAAAAGCAAACAGTATTATGACATTGACAGTTAAAATGTCATGTAGAACTAAAAAAATAAAAATAAACTTATTTTCTCTCATTTTTTTCATATTAAATTATGTTTCATAGCTAAATATTTGATATTAAATGAAAGCCCTGTTTCCCCTGAATAAAATGATATATAATAAGGGGGGGGGGGGTGCATTTAATATGAAAGAGGTGAATTACGGTTGGACAGACATATAGCGCAAATGCTAGGTTTTGTTTACATTTTGTTTCGTTCACAACTTGTACATTTGGCTGCGGTCTTAAGGGGTTAAATCCATGAGTGTATTTGTGAGTAGTGTTGATGTTTGGATGTAGGATTGTCAGGGGTGGCCAAAGACATTTAGCTGCCTGGTTCAAAGGATGAAATGCTGAACACATGTCTGTGTGTGTGTATATAGTGGAGGCAGGGTAGGTGGGTGGGTGGCAGGCTGTGAGGATGACAGTGGTGGTGAGCAGGATGTGAAGGTGACAGGCTATGGGGCATGCTGTGGGAGTGATAGGATGTGAGGGTTACAGGCTGTAGAGGTGACAGTGTGGGGGTGACAGTGTGGAGGACAGGGTGTGGGGGTGACCGTGTGGGGATTGGGATGTGAGGGTGGCAGTGGTGAGTGGCAGGATGTGAGGGTGCCAGTGATGTGGGTCAGGCTGTTGTGGTGACAGTGGGGGATGCAGGATATGGGATTTACAATGGGGTGAGGCATGCTGTGAGGGTGACAGCGGGGGAGGCAGGCTGTGGGGGTGACGGTGGTGGGTGACAGGGTGTGTGGGTGACAGGGGGGGAGGTAAGCTATGGGGGGTGACAGTGGGGGAGGCAGGTTGTGGGGGAGGCAGGTTATGGGGGTGACAGTGGGGAAGGCAGGCAGTGGGGGTGACAGTGGGGGAGGCAAGCTTTGGGGGTGACAGTGGGGGAGGCAGGCTGCGTGGGTGACAGTGGGGGAGGCAGGCTTTGGGGGTGACAGTGGGGGAGGCAGGTTATGGGGGTGACAGTGGGGGAGGCAGGTTAGGGGAATGACAGTGGGGGAGGCAGGTTATGGGGGTGACAGTGGAGGAGGCAGGTTAGGAGAGTGACAGTGGGGGAGGCAGGTTAGTGGCATGACAGTGGAGGAGGCAGGTGATTGGGGTGACAGTCGGGGAGGCAGGTTAAGGGAGTGACAGTGTGGGAGGAAGACTGGGGGGAAGCTGACACAAGCCTCCCCACACTCACATACCTTTTATTTTAGTGCTACTTTCCCTGGTGGTCCAGTGGGCTGGCTCTCCAGTCTGCAGCTCCGCCAGGTGTTAGCTGCAGACCACGTTCTCGCACGCTCCAGTCAGAGCGTTGCCATGGTAACTGACGGCCTAGGGTGGCAAAATGATGCTCCTGTTAAAGTGCTGCCTGGGGCCATTGCCCCAGTCCGTCCTATGGACAGGATGGCCCTGAGGAGTGTATATGTGCTTAGTGTTGTTTTGAATTCAGTTGTGTATTTAGGTTTAGTGTTGGTGACTGAATTCAAGGGTATATTCTCATTCACACAAACACTGCCACACATAGGTTCTTATGCACACTGCCATACACACAGATACACATACCTGAAACACATATACAAATTAACACACGCACACTGGCACATAAACTGACACACATCCATTCACAGTCACATACACACAGAAATAAATTATATATGTATATATTTTAGCCACCTTCCTATTTTCATATCTTTGGAGTGCAGTAGGGTGGCTTCTCTGTGGTCCAGTGGGAGCTGGCTTAGTCTGACAGGAGCTGGTTTGGGCTGGTTGTATATAAATTGGTTAGTCAGTTTTGTTTTGTTTTGTTAGTTATTTTTGTTGTGTTAGTGTACTGGCCATTTTTGTTGACTTTAGAAGTTCAGTGCTTCCAGTTGTGATTGGCCATTTTTCTCTTCAATTCAAACCTACAGCACTATATTAAATAGATAGTTAAGAGTGCTCGTATCTCTAGAATAATTGTAATACATTGCAAATCATGTTTGTCCTTTTTACACCAAAGATGTTTAATATGTGGATTTACACATGACCTGTTTGTTACTCTACTAAAAAAATGCCTGATGTCCTTTTCAATAACATAGACGTATATTCTGAGTACTTAAATAAATACAATGCAGTGCTGTATATATCTTGAAATCAAAGTTTCTTTAACCATCCGTCATTTTGAATCATTTTACTATTTGACCCCCTTGCCATTGCATTACTGTAATTGCTGGCAATTCCTTTTATTAGTGCATTGTGCTCTGTGGAAGCTAACCTGTTGCTTGTCTTATCAAAGCATGTCTCTAATAAAACATAATGGTCATGCTTAATGGTCAGAGAGATTAAAAACAAAATGTTCCATATACTCAGACAATTGTTAAATTGCTATGGCTCATTATTTCCCTGAGTTCTCCTCTTATAATAGATCTACCAAATTAACTTACACAAATCCAGTAGGAAGCTTGAGTCTGTTCTGTATGATTCATTCCTATGTATTTCTGTTTATGACAAAAGAGTAGCATCTCTGTTATTGGGCTTCATGGAGTTTATGCACACTTTATTATATTAAAGGGATTGATCAATTATGCACAATCTGAAACATGGGTCATGAAAAGGTCCTACAAAGTTACAGAATATATGAAGTCACTAGACAGCACTGCTTCACCATTAATAATTACCAGTGTTAAAAAAGCAAAAATCTAAAAAAAAAAAAAGATACCTACCAATGCTGTAAGCAAATTTGAATTAAAAAAAACTTTGTGCATTCGAGCAATAAGTATGAGGGAACAGAAAGTGAGTGCTCAATGTATGCAGCAATGTATTACACGTAAGGTGTAAAATGATCTTGGAAACATCTATATAGTATAGTTTAGTATAACTGTGTAATTATACAAGGACATTATACCTTTGCATAATATTACCTAGTTGTCCAGGTTGAAAAAAGAAATCAAGTTCAACCTTGAAGCCCATTGTTTTATGCTGTTGATCCAAAAGAAGGCAAAAAAAAAATTATATCCATTTCCAATTATGCCACACATGGCAGTGAATTTAGCAGTGAAACCTGAGAGGCATGATCTATACACTAAAACTGCTTCATTAAGCTAAAGTTGTTTAGGTGACTACAGTGTCCCTTTAATGGGTAACCTCGTGTCTGTTGTATATTCCTGCTAATGAAGAAGTTAGCAGGAATGACCCTGTATATATTGGTGTAGCTATTCCTTCTGATGTGCCTTTTTTCTAATGATAACAAATCCAATTTTTTTAGCCTTTCTTCATAACTAATGTTTTCCATCCCCCTCACTAGTTTTGTAGCTCAGCACTGCCTTTTCCTAGTTTTGCAATATTCGTCTTTAAAACTGCTGCCCAAAATGGTGCTGCATATTCTATGTGGGGGTCTTACCATTGATTTGTAAATAGTTAAAATTATATTTGGATCACATGAATTAAAAAAAAAAAAAAACCTTTTATACAAAAAAGCACATACAAAAGCACCTTACAATTTTTTGCAACGGCAGACCAGAATTGTATACTGTTGCCTAGTTTAGGATATAATTCATCCCAAGTTCTTTACATTTAATGTTATCCCTAACTCTACCCAATTTATCGTATAAGTGACTTGTGGTTTCCTTATTCCAAAATGCATGACTTTGCATTTATCTGTATTGAATCTGATCTGTCATTTTCCTGCACAGTCACAGAATGTATCCAAATCCCTCTATAGAGTAGTTATATCATGTTCAAACTGTATTTTGTTACCGAGTTTTGCCACCTGCAAACACCAACAAATTCATTTCAATGTCCACTTCAAGATCATTTGTAAATAGATTAAAAAGAAGTGGAGGGTCTTTACTTATCACCTTTGTTCAATTGGAAAATGTTCCATTTACAACTATTCTCTGCACTCTGTCTTTAAGGGAACAACTTCAGCTTACTGGTGTCTACAGCCAGAGCAACCCTGACAATGCAGGCTTTTTAATGTAAACACTGCCTTTTTTGAGAAAAGGCAATATTTACATTAATGACACTCAGACAGCCACTACAGGTGCTTCTTATCTACAACAGCAAAGGGCTGTTTTGATGTAACCAGAGATTGCCCTGAAGGGATAATGGGTCCAATCAAGATAACCATTTGTTATAAGAGTAAACTTGCACATGTTCTTTCCTGTGTGTTCTATTTTCCCTATTCCGTATTCCCATTGGTGAAAATGTTTGTGCAATTCTCTTTTGCTGTACACTGTTATGTATGTAGTCTGTCATCCCCAAAGCAACTCTAGCTTAACCCCTTAAGGACACATGACATGCGTGACATGTCATGATTCCCTTTTATTTCAGAAGTTTGGTCCTTAAGGGGTTAATGAAGCAGTTTTGATGTATAGATCATGTCTGTGTAGTGTCACTGCTCAATTCTCTGTCATTTAGGAGTTAAATCACATTGTTTATACAGCCCTAGTCACACCTCCCTGCATGTGACTTGCACAGCCTTCATAAACACTTCCTGTAAAGTCATATAATGTTTATACTTCCTTTATTGCAAATTAGTTTTTAACATCAAATTTCTTATCTCCTGCTCTGTTAATAGCTTCCCAGACCCAGCAGGATCCTCCTTTATTAAGTATAGTTCAATTTACAGAGCAGGAGATAAAAAAGTAAGTAACACTTGATTAAAAGTGAAAACATTTATTTTTCATGCTGGCTCTGTAAGTCACAGCCAGAAGAGGTGTGGCTATGCATGCATAAACAGAAACAAAAGTGATTTAACTCCTAAATGGCATGGTATTGAGCAGTGAGAATGCAGGGACATGATCTATACACTAT
Organism: Pelobates fuscus; assembly: GCF_036172605.1. Lineage (NCBI taxonomy): Eukaryota > Metazoa > Chordata > Amphibia > Anura > Pelobatidae > Pelobates > Pelobates fuscus. The sequence continues at coordinate 346,362,919 of NC_086319.1, forward strand.
AACTGCTTCATTAAGCTGAAGTTGTTTTAGTGACTATAGTGTCCCTTTAATGCAACATAGATCCTACTTTGTCTTATGATATATTTTGGCTGCACGGAATTTCGATGAGATTCCAACACAATCTTTGTGAGCATTTCATAAATATAAAATTATTATTTTATTTTCTCATGAATGAGTCACTTTAAACTGTTGCTACAAATGCCATCAGATTACTAAATAATACAAATAAACGGGATCTGTGAATGTTATTTATCTATGTGACACGTACTGCTTTTTTACAATTATATTCCTATTTATATAATGATATTTCAGATTCTGTACAAAATATTTAAAGGGATGCTATATCCTCATATTCTCCCATATATTTCTGTAAAGTACAAATTATGTACATTTTTATAAGCTGAATTTTTATATATCCCGGGAAAGCATTTATACATATATATGTACAAGCTATGCAACCCCCTTTTTTATATTTTTATTTTTTTAATGAATGCTATGCTAATATTAAAAAAAAAACCAAAGTGCTAGCTAGTAAAGAGCGTAAGTGATCATCACGTCTACTACCTGGTTTCGAGAGAGCTTATGGCAGAAGATGCACAGCCTGGAAATATGCAGCAAATACAGTAACTTCACATAATTTCTTGCTTTTCAATATATTATAAACTCATTATTATACAAGTGTTCATAAATCTAAACTACCAAACTGGCCAATGGAAAACACATTAAGTACTGGGGAAAAAAAATAGAAATATATTTGTTGGAGACAAACATGCCGGAAGGCATCACAAATGTCAGCAACATCTTTCATCCGAACTTCTTAACTGGGCAGCTTGAGCTGAAGAATAATGAGTTGAAGAGCAACATCAGCAGGAGAGCTGCTAGTTGCCTACACCTGCACACGAGGCTGTTTATCCATATGCATACTGATGCTGTTTTAGATCTTGGGTTCTAAATAAATGGATATTTACATTCTCTGAGATGGCTCAATTGTTATTGTTTTTTTTAAAGCTTTGACAACCCAGGAGGTTCTTTTCGAGTAAGGCAAGTATTCTGAATTACTATCTTCTGATGGAACAAACCTTCAGACATCTGGCACATTTTTATTGAACACAGAACACATTATTCCTATAAATACCCAAATAAAGTCACCATGGAAACTATAAACATAATACTTAAAACTGATTAGCTTGATCTTTCATGGTAATTAAGTTTCTTTCTCTCCACATTAAATGCTAAATGCTAATTGTTCTTGTCTTGATTGCCTTCACAACTGTATGAAATCCCTTTTTTATTAAAAAAAAAATTAGACAAATGTATTGGTGGTTCCAAAGCAGCATTTTTATACTTAACAACAGTCCAGCTTTTGGAGAGAGAGTCTCAATTTTAGACTTCTGTTTCAGGTTTTTATAGCGCACAGAATATTTTATAGATAATGTATAAACATAACAAAGGTTGGGGTCCCCCTATTCTTTCTTCACATGGGGATGGTGAATGGGGACACCTGAGGTCACTATATGGTGAATCTGTGGCAAGTGCCTGCATTTCACATTCAGACAATGGACAGACATCAAAGGTAGCAGGAAAGTGCTGAGATCAGTTTGCATTCTCATTGCACAGCTCCCTCGCTGCCCTGTACGAATGCTGAGAGCCACGATGTAACATCACCCCAGCCCGGGCATCAGTAGAGAGCTGCAGGAGGCTGTGCAATCAGAGCACAGACTTACAAAAGGACTCAACGTCCAGCGAAAGACCAAAAGACTTGCACTATATAAAAAATATATACAAAGTCTGGCACTCTACCTTTAAGTTAATCCAGGAAGAAAAGCCTCGGTGCTGCAAAGCGTAAATAGATATAGAGGCAGTAAGGTGAGCACTCCAGAGGACTTGTTGAAACAATTAATTCAGTGAAGAAGAAAATCGACGTTTCGACCCTCAGGTCTTTATCAAGATACTAAACAGTGTAAAAGAGTGACATTTATACCCTGCATAATTTAAGGAGTAATCACTTACCCTGGAATAGCTGTGCACCCCCAAGCCATGTGTGAACGCTGACCTATAATTGAAAAATGCCGTGCAGGTCCCGTGAGTAAGTGATGACGTCAAAAGGAGTGCGACCGGAACAGGTCGTGAACATGCGTCTGGTTGCCAAGGGAACCTGGAGTGAATGAACTTACGTGATGTGTATAGAATAGCGTAAGTTAGAGGAGTATGTATGTTAGATAGAAATAATGATGGAACTGTATACTGATGTGGGCATGTAATGTTACATGGAACGATAGTCCACAGAGAGATAAGCTACGAAAAGGGTGAGATGTGTATGAAGTGATGAAAAAACGGAGCTCTAACATAGAAGAGCCTGTTAAGGAACCTTATGTAAACAGAGTGGGAATGTGTGCATAAGTATTGAATGGTAGCGAAAAAAAGGGGGATATATAAGTGTAAAGAAATATATGTGGAATAAAAAATAATGAAGTACACACAAGTGGGGAAAAGTGAAAGTGCAAACCTAATCAACAGGAGATGGTAATGAAAAATAAGCATAAAAAAGTAATAATAGAAAGTACTGAAAATGGAAATAAAAATAAAAATGAAAATAAAAATATATATATAGAAAAAAATAAAAAATATAAAAAATAAATAAAAATAAAAATAATAATACTAAAAATAAAAATAAAAATAATGATAGTAAAAATAAAAATAAAAATAAATATAAAAATAAAAATAAAAATAAGAATAAAAATACAAAAAGAATATATATATACAAAAAAGAAAAAAAATAATAAATGTGAAAAATAAATATATATAAAGAAGAAGAAAATAAATGTGGATAAAAGTGAGAATAAATATGACCAAGAGGGGAGAAACGCAAATAGACGAAAGAAACGAAGACCCAGAAGAAGAATGGAAATAAAGAGACGGAGGCAGAAAAGCCTAGGTGAATAGGAAACTATGGAATACAGAGCCAATAACCAAAGTGCAGCCCAACCTGCTGACATACGAACAGCAGGACAAAACATAGTGAAAGAAATTTTTTGTTTTGGACTAAAGGTAGTTAGATATATGCAACATGGTGCAAAAAAATCTATATGTAAATATACAGTATTGTGTCCATCAATGGTGTACGTGTTAAGTACACCAGCGCAAAAGTAATAAACATCACAACGATGCAGAGCCCAAGCAGATGCATGAGAGAATGAGTCCAGTGGACCAAAAACAAAGTAGTAAAAGACAGAGGCAGGAAACGGGCCTAGGCTCTGGAAATAAACTATACAGATAAACTGAAAAAATATTTAACGAGTATCCAAAAATGCATGGAGGGAGACGTATTCGTTGAGGCCCCTTGGGTGTAAAGTGTCCAGTGTCTTGATCCAGTATGCCTCACGCTGGAGCAGGATCCTGGATCGGTCACCCCCTCTAGAGAGTGGGGGGATGTGGTCAATGGCTATAAATTTGAGAGTGGGAAGGCGGTGGTTCATCTCCAAAAAGTGTTTGGCCACTGGTTTGTCAGTCTTGCCATCTCTGAAAGCAGTCATAATCCCTGACCGATGGCCTTGCATTCTGTCCCGTAGTGTAAGATCGGTTTTCCCCACGTAATATAGTCCACATGGACAAGATATTAAATAAACTACGTGGTTAGTAAGACAAGTGATATGATGTTTAATGAGATAACGTTTCCCTGAGTGTGGGTGGGCAAACGAGGGGCCTGTGAGCATATGGCCACAAGTAACACAATTGGTGCATTTAAAGCAACCTAGTTTGGTATGGGTTTTGTGCGTCTCATATTGATCAGGGTAATCATTTTTGACTAAAATATCTCTGAGATTCCGGTTACGTCTAAAGGCGATGCGAGGAGGATGCGAGAAAGCTGAGTGCAATGTAGGATCGGAAGCCAACAGGTCCCATCTTTTGCGGATAGCCTTGGCTATTTGATCACTGGCTGTGTGGTATAAAAGGGGTAGTGTGACAATCCTTGGTTTGTTCAAAGACATCGTGGGTTGCGTACAAGGCTTATTGTGAATCTCCCAAGCTCTATCTATAGAGCGTTTAAGTGTCTGGTGCGAGTATCCTCTTTTCAAAAAGCCAGTTGCATCGAGGAGATCTGTGTCTTGGTATTGTCCAAATCTGAGTTGTTCCTCAGTACTCTGAGGAACTGGGAAGTCTTCTCTTTATTTCCATTCTTCTTCTGGGTCTTTGTTTCTTTCGTCTATTTGCGTTTCTCCCCTCTTGGTCATATTTATTCTCACTTTTATCCACATTTATTTTCTTCTTCTTTATATATATTTATTTTTAACATTTATTATTTTTTCCAGCCTTATTATCATCTTTTTGTATATATATATTCTTTTTGTATTTTTATTCTTATTTTTATTTTTATATTTATTTTTATTTTTACTATCATTATTTTTATTTTTAGTATTATTATTTTATTTTTATTTATTTTTTTATATTTTTTATATTTTTTATTTTTTATTTTTATCTATATATATTTTTTTATTTTTTATTTTTATTTCCATTTTCACTACTTTCTATTATTACTTTTTTATGCTTATTTTTCATTATCATCTCCTGTTGATTAGGTTTGCACTTTCACTTTTCCCCACTTGTGTGTACTTCATTATTTTTTATTC